>NW_024716270.1:0-41192 GCF_018991925.1 Homarus americanus | reverse complement strand
TCAGCCTTACTTCGTTCGGGTGCATGTGCTAGAGGTGTATGTAGGGTGTCAGGGTGTTCCTGGAAGTGTCGGATGTGTACCTGGGGAGTGTCAGAGGTGGCAGGGTGTTAGGGTGTGCCTGGGAGTGTCAAGGGGTGTACCTGGGAGTGTCAGAGGTGTTACAGGGAGTGTCAGAGGAGTACCTGGGAGTGTCAGAAGAGGTGTGCCTGGGATGTGTCAGAGGTGTATCTGGGAGTAATAGGGTGTACCTGGGAGTGTCAGAGGTGTACCTGGGAGTGTCGGTGTTCCGAGTGTCAGAGGAGTACCTGGGAGTGTCAGAGGTGACCTGCAGGAGTGTCAGGGGTGTACCAGGAGTGTGTAGGGAGTACCTGGGAGTGTCAGAGGTGTGCCTGGGAGTGTCAGGGGTGTACCAGGGTGTCAGGTGTGCAGGGTGTCAGAGGTGTGCCTGGGAGTGTCGGGGTGTACCAGGAGTGTCAGTGGAGTACCTGGGCGTGTCAGAAGGTGACACACGGAAGTGTCGGATGTGTACCTGGGAGTGTCAGAGGTGGGCAGGGAGTGTTAGAGGTGTACCTGGGAGTGTCAGAGGTGAACCGGGGAGGTGTCAGAGAGTACTGGGAGTGTCAGAGGTGTACTTGGGAGTGTCGGAGGTGTACCTGGGAGTATCAGGTGCACCCAGGAATATCGGAAGGTGTGCAGGAGCAGGGTAGCCTGCGAGTGTCGGAGATGTACCCGGGAATGTCACAGGTGGCACCAGGGATAGGGGTGCACCTGGCAGTGTCAGAAGGTGTACACTGGGGGTGTCAGAGGTGTACTAGCGGTGTCAGAGGTGTGCAGGATTGTCCGGAGGTGGCCTGGAAGTGTCAGGAGGTGTACCAGGGAGGTGTCAGAGGTGTACCTGGCAGTGTCAGAGATGTGCCTGGGAGTGCAGAGGTGTGCCTGGGGTGTCTGAGGTGTACCTGGGAGTGTCAGGAGAACACGGGTGTAGAGGTGTACCAGAATTGAGAAGTGGCCTGGGAGTGTCAGGGTGAACCAGGAGTGTCAGAGGTGACCAGGGGTGTCTGAGGGTGCCTGGGGTATGGGAGGTGTACCTGGGAGTATCGGAGGTGTCTGGAGTGTCAGAGGTGTACATGGAGGTGTCAGAGGTGTACCAGGGAGTGTCAGTGGGTACCTGGGAGTGTCAAAGGTGTACCTGGAAGTGAGGTGTGCCTGGGAATATCGGAAGTGTACCTGGAAGTGCAGGAGTGTACCTGGGAAGTGTCGGGCTGTACCTGGGAATATCACAGGTGTACCAGGGAGTGTCAGAGGTGTACCTGGCAGTGGTAGGGGTGCACAGGGGTGTCAGGAGGTGTACAGGAGTGTCAGAGGTGTACCAGGAATGTCAGTGAGTACCTGGGAATGTCAGAGTTGTACCTGGGAGTATCAGAGGTGTACCTGGGAGTGTCAGAGGTGTACCTGGGAGTTTGAAAGTGTACCTGGGATTGTAGGAGCTGAACCTGGGGGTGTGGAGGTGTACCTGCGAGTCAGATGAGTACCTGGCAGTGTCAGAGGTGTACCTGGGAGTGTCAGCGGTTGGCCACCGGGAGTGTCAGGGTGTGCCTGGGAGTGTCAGAGGTGTACTTGGGAGTGTCAGGGAGTACCTGGGAGCGTCAAGGTACCTGGAGAAGTCAGAAGGTGTACCTGGTAGTGTCAGTGGTGTACCTGAGTGTCAGTGGCCTGAGATGTCGGAAAGGTGCACCTGGAGTGTCAGTGAGTGCACAGGTGTAAAGGCGCACCAAGTATCCGGAGTGTGCCTGGGAGTGTCGAAGTGTACACAGATTGTAGAAAGAATACAGAAAGTGTCAGAAGTTGTACCCACAAGTGTCAGGGGTGTACCTGAGTGTCAGTGGATTACCTGGGAGTGTGAGGGTGTACCTGGGAGTGTCAGGGTGTACCTAGGAGTGTCAGAGGTGTACCTGGGAAGTGTCAAGGTGTACAACCTGGGAGTGTCAGATGGTATCTGGGGGTGTCTGAGGTGTACTGGGAGTGTCTGAGGTGTACCTGGGAGGTGTCAGGGAGAACAGGGGAGTGTAAGAGGTGTACCTAGAAGTGTCAGAGGTGTACCTGGGAGTATCGGAGATTTACCTGGGAGTGTCAGAAGGTGTGTGCCACAAGTGTCGGAGATGCACTGGGAATGTCACAGGTGTACCAGGGAAGTGTCCAAAGGTGTACCAAGTGTCAGGGTGTACCTGGGATTGTCGGAGGTGTACCTGGGGTGTCAGAGGTGTACCAGGGAATGTCAGTGGAGTACCTGGGAGTGTCAGAGGTGTACCTGGCAGTATCAGAGGTGTACCTGGGAGTGTCAGAAGGTGTACACAGGAGTGTGAGATGTACCTGGGAGTGTCGGAGGTGAACCTGGGAGTGTCGGAGGTGTACCTACGGGCAGAGGTGTGCCTGGGAGTGTCAGGTGTGCCTGGGAGTGTCAGTGGTGTGCCTGGGTGTCTTGGGTGTACCTGGGGTGTCAGAGGTGTACCTGGGAGTATCGGAAAGGTGTACCTAGTGTAAGCTGTACCTGGCAGTGTCAGCGTTACCTGGCAGTGTCAGAGGTGACCTGGGAGTGTCAGAGGTGGCCTGGGTGTCCAGAGGTACCTGGGAGCGTCAAGGAGTACCTGGGAGTGTCAGAGGTGTACGTGGTAGTGTCAGTGGTGTACCTGGAAGTGTCAGAGGTGTACCTGGGAGTGTCATTGGTGTACCTGGGAGTGTCAGAGGTGTACCTGGGAGTGTCAGAGGTGTACCTGGGAGTTTGAGAAGTGTACCTGGGATTGGAGCTGAACACGGGGTGTTGGAGGTGTACCTGCGAGAGTCAGAGGAGTACCTGGCAGTGTCAGAGGTGTATCTGGGAGTGTCAGCGGTGTAACTGGCAGTGTCAGCGGTGTACCTGGCAGTATCAGAGGTGTACCTGGGAGTGTCAGAGGTGTACCTGGGAGTGTGAGAAGTGTACCTGGGAGTGTCGGAGGTGAACCGGGAGTGTCAGAGGTGCCTGCAAAGTCAGAGGTGTACCTGGGAGTGTCAGAGGTGTACCTGGGATTGTCGGAGGTGTACCTGGGAGTGTCAGAGGTGTACCGGGAATGTCAGTGAGTACCTGGGGTGTCAGAGGTGTACCTGGCAGTATCAGAGGTGTACCTGGGAGTGTCAGAGGTGTACCTGCGAAGTCAGAGGTGTACCTGGGAGTGTCAGAGGTGTACCTGGGAGTGTCAGTGGTGTACCTGGGAGCGTCTGGTGTACGGGAGTGTCAGAGGTACCTGGGAGTATCGGAAGGTGGCCTGGGAGTGTCAGAGCTGTACCTGGCAGGTGTCAGCGGTGTACCTGAGTGTCAGAGGTGTACCTGGGAGTGTTAGAGGTGTACCTGGGGTGTCAGAGGAGTACCTGGGAGCGTCAGAGAGTACCGGGAGTGTCAGAGGTGTACGTGGTAGTGTCAGTGGTGGCCGACCAATGTCAGAGGTGGCAAGAAGTGTCGTGGTGTACCTGGGAGTGTCAGAGGTGTACCTGAGTGTCAGAGTGGCACCTGGGAGTATCAAGAGGTGTAAATGGGAGTGTCAGGAGTACCTGGGAGTGTGTCGGGGTGTAACTGGGAGTGTCGGGGTGTAACTGGGAGTGTCAGGGTGTACCTGGGAGTGTCAGTGGAGTACCTGGGAGTGTCAGTGGAGTACCTGGGAGTATCAGGATGTGTATGTGGGAGGTGTCAGGGTGGTACCTGGGAGGGTTTGAGGTGTGCCGGGAGTGTCAGAGGTGTACATGGGAGTGTCAGGGTGTACCTGGGAGTGTCGAGGGTGTACTGGGAGAGCAGAGGTGTACCTGGGAGTGTCAGAGGTGTGCACTGGGAGTGTCAGGGGGTGTAACTGGGAGTGTCGGAGGTGTAACTGGGAGTGTCAGAGGTGTACCCGGGAGTGTCAGAGAGTACCTGGGAGTGTCAGTACAAGGAGTATCAAATGTGTATGTGGGAGTGTCTTGGGTGTACCTGAGAGTGTCAGAGGTGTACTTGGGAGTGTCAGAGGTGTACATGGGAGTGTCAGGGGTGTACCTGGGAGTGTCTGAGGTGTGCCTGGGAGTGTCAGAGTGTACCTTGGGTGTCGGAGGTGTACCAGGGAGTGTCAGAAGGTACCTGGGAGTGTCAGAGAGGTGTACCTGGGTGTATGAGAGGTGTATCTGGGAGTGTCAGGGGGTGACCTGGGAGTGTCAGGGTGTAACTGGGAGTGTCGGAGGTGTAACTGGGAGTGTCAGAGAGTACACGGAGTGTCAGAGGTACATGGGATATCAGAGGTGTATCTGGGAGTATCAGGGGATGTACCTGGGAGTGTCAGAGGTGTACTTGGGAGTGTCAGAGGTATCTGGGAGTGTCAGGGTGTGCAGGAGTGTTAGTGGAGGTACCTGGGAGTTTCAGAGGTGTACCTGGGAGTGTCAGGGTGTACCTGGGAGTGTCAGGGAGTACCTGGGAGTGTCAGTGGGTACCTGGGAATTATCAGATTGTATGTGGGAGTGTCTGGGGTGCACCTGGGAGGTTTGAGGTGTACCTGGGAGTGTCAGGTGTACATGGGAGTGTCGGGGGTGTACCTGGGAGTGTCAGGGGTGTACCTGGGAGAGTCAGAGGTGTACCTAGGATGGTCAGAGGTGTACCTGGGAGTGTCAGGGGTGTAACACAGGAGTGTCCGGAGGTGCCAGACAGGAGTGTCCAGAGGTAGCCTGGGAGTGTCAGAGGAGCCTGAGGAGTCAGAGGAGTACCAAGGGTATCAGATGTGTATGTGGGAGTGTCTGGGGTGTACCTGAGAGTGTCAGAGGTGTGCCTGGAGTGTCAGGAAGTGTACATGGGAGTGTCAGGGGTGTACCTGGGAGTGTCAGAGGGTGTACCTGGGAGTGTCAGAGGTGTACCAGGGAGTGTCAGAGAGTACTGGGAGTGTCAGAGGTGTACCTGGGTGTATGAGAGAGGTGTACATGGGAGTATCAGATGTATCTGGGAGTATCAGGGGGTGTACCTGGGAGTGTCAGAGAGGTGTACCTGGAGTGTCGGAGGTGTTCCAGAGTGTCAGAGAGTACAGAGGTGTCAGGGTGGCCTGAGAGTGTTGGTGGGTACAGGAGTTCCGAAGGTGCACTGAGGTGTCAGGTGTGTACCTGGAGGTGTCTGAGGTGTACCTGGGAGTGTCAGGAGGTGTACCTGGGAGTGACAGGGGTGTACCATGGAGTATCAGTGAGTACCGGAGTGTCGGAGGTATACCTGGGAGTGTCGAGATTTGGCCTGGGGTGTCAGAGGTGGCAGGGGTGTTAGGTATACCTGGGAGTGTTAGAGTGACCCGGAGTGTCAGAGAGTACCTGGGAGTGTCAGGTGGTACCTGGGACTATTCAGGTGTACCTGGGAGTATCGGAGGTGGCACAGGAGTGTCAGAGGTGTGCCTGGGAGTATCAGAGGTGTATCTGGGAGTGTCAGGGGTGTACCTGGGAGTGTCAGAGGTGTAACTGGAGGCGTCGGAGGTGTAACACAGGAGTGTCAGAGGTATACCGGGAGTATCAGAGGTGTACCTGGGAGTGTCAGAATGCACTTGGGAGTGTCAGGGGTGACCTGGGGTGTCAGGGTGTGCAAAGTGTCAGGAGTGTGCACGGAGTGTGCAGAGGTGTACCTGGGGTGTTAGAGGTACCTGGGAATGTCAGAGGTGTACCTGGGAATGTCAGGTGTACCTGGTAGTGTCAGTGGTGTACCTGGGAGTGTCGAGGTGTACCTGGGAGTGTCGGATGTGACCTGGGAGTGTGCAGAGGTGTAGCAGGGAGTGTTAAGGTGTACCTGGGCGTGTCAGAGGTGAACCGGGAGTGTCAGAGGAGTACCTGGAGATGTCCAAGTGTACCTGGGAGTGACAGAGGTGACCTGGGAGTGTCTGAGGTGTGCAGAGTGTATGAGGTGTATCTGCAAGTGTCAGCGCTGTACCTGGGAGTGTCGGAGGTGCAGGGAGTGTAAGAGAATACATGGGAGTGTCAGAGGTGTACCTGGGAGTGTCAGGGTGTACCAGAGTGTCAGTGGATTACCTGGGAGTGTCAGAGGTGTACCTGGGAGTGTCAGGGGTGTGTATCTAGGAGTGTCAGAGGTGTACCTGGGAGGTGTCAGAGGTGTACCTGGAGTGTCAGAGTGTACCTGGGAGTGTCAGATGTACCTGGGGGTGTCTGAGGTGTACCTGGGAGTGTCTGAGGTGTACCTAGGAGTGTCAGGGGAGAGCAAGGGAGTGTAAGAGGTGTACCTAGGGTGTCAGAGGTGTACATGGGAGTATCAGGTACTGGAGTGTCCAGGATGTACCTGGAGTGTCGGAGATGTACCTGGGAATGCAGGTGTACCAGGAGTGTCAAGGTGTACCTGGGTGTGTCAGAGGTGTACCTGGGTTGTTGGAGGTGCCAGGAATGTCAGTGGAGTACCTGGGAGTGTCAGAGGTGTACCTGGCAGTATCAGAGGTGACCTGGGAGTGTCAGAGGTGTATCTGGGAGTGTGAGATGTACCTGGGAGTGTCGGAGGTGAACACAGGAGTGTCGGAGGTGTACCTGCGAAGAGTCAGGGGTATACCTGGGAGTGTCAGAGTGGACCTGGGAGTGTCAGTGGTGTACCTGGGAGTGTCAGTGGGTGTACCTAGGAGTGTCTTGGGGTGTACCTGGGAGTGTCAGGGGAACCCAGGAGTAACGGAAGGTGTACACGGAGTGTCAGAGAGAACCAGAGTGTAAGAGATGGCCTGGGAGTGTCAGAAGTGACCTGGGAAGTGTCAGAGGTGTACGGAAGTGTCAGAGGTGAACAGGGAGTGTCAGAGGTGAACCGGGGAGTGTCCGAGGTGTACCTGGGAGTATCGGAGGTGTACGGGAATATCAGGTGTACCTGGGAGTGCCAGAGGTGTACCTGGGAGTGTCATGAATGTACCTGGAAGTGTCAGAGGTGTACCAGGGAGTGTCAGAGGTGTACCTGGGAGTGTGAGGTGAACCAGGAGTGTCAGAGGAGTACCTGGGAGTGTCAAAGTGTACCTGGGAGTGACAGAGGTGTACCTGGGAGTGTCTGAGGTGTACCAGAGAGTGTATGAGGGTGTACCTGCAAGTGTCCAGCGCTGTACCTGGGAGTGTCGGAGGTGTACCAGGAGTGTAAGAGGATACCTGAAGTGTCAGAGGTGTACAGAGGTGTCAGGGGTGCGCCAGGGAGTGTCAGTGGTTACCTGGGAGTGTCAGAGGAGGTGTACCTGGGAGTGTCAGGGGTGTACCTAGGAGTGTCAAGGTGTACCTGGGAGTGTCAGAGGTGACCTGGGGTAAGAATGTACCTGGGGGTGTCTGAGGTGTACCTGGGAGTGTCTGAGGTGTACCTAGGAGTGTCGGGGAGAACCGGGAGTGTAGAGGTGTACCTAGGGTGTCAGAGGTGTACATGGGAGTATCGGAGATTACCTGGGTGTCAGAGGTGTACCTGGGAGTGTCGGAGATGTACCGGGAATGTCACAGGTGTACCAGGTGTCAAGGTGTACCTGGGAGTGTCAAGGGTGTACCTGGGATTGTCGAAGGTGTACCTGGGAGTGTCAGAGGTGTACCAGGAATGTCAGTGGGTACCTGGAGGTGTCAGAGGTGTACCTGGCAGTATCAGAGGTGTACCGGGAGTGTCAGAGGTGTATCTGGGAGTGGAAGTGTACACGGGAGTGTCGGAGGTGAACCTTGGGAGTGTCGGAGGTGTACCTGCAGTCAGAGGTGACCTGGGAGTGTCAGAGGTGTACCTGGGAGTGTCAGTGGTGTACCTAGGAGTGTCTTAGAGTGTACCTGGGAGTATCGGAAGGTGTACCTGGGAGTGTCAAGCTGTACCTGGCAGTGTCAGCGGTGTACCTGGGATGTCAGCGGTGTAACTGGCAGTGTCAGCGGTGTACCTGGCGTATCAGAGGTGTACCTGGGAATGTCAGAGGTGTACCTGGAGGTGTGAAAGTGTACCTGGGAGTGTCGGAGGTGAACCGGGAGTCTCGGAGGTGTGCCTGCGAAAGTGAGGTGTACCTGGGAGTGTCAGGAGGTGTACAGGATTGTCGGAGGTGTACCTGGGAGTGTCAGAGGTGTACCAGGGAATGTCAGTGGGTACCTGGGTGTCAGGGTGTACCTGGCAGTATCAGAGGTGTACCTGGGAGGTCAGAGGTGTACCTGGGAGTGTGAAGTGTACCTGGGAGTGTCGAGGTGAACCTGGGAGTGTCGGAGGTGACCTGCGAAAGTCAGGAGGTGTACCTGGGAGTGTCAGAGGTGTACCTGGGAGTGTCAATGGTGTACCAGAGAGTGTATAAGGTGTACCAGGGAGTGTCAGAGGAATACCTGGGAGTGTCACAGGTGTACCTGGGAGTGTCAGGAGTGTACCAGGTAGTGTCAGTGGAGTACGTGGGAGTGTCAGAGGTGTACCTGGGAGTGTCAGGGGTGTACCTGGGAGTGTCAGAGATGTACCTGAGACTGTCAGAGGTGTACCTGGGAGAGTCAAATGTACCTGGGGGTGTTTAAGGTGTACCTGGGAGTGTCTGAGGTGTTCCTGGGAGTGTCAGGGGAGAACCGGGGAGTTTAACAGGTGTACCTAGGAGTGTCAGAGGTGTACCTGGGAATATCGGAGATTTACCTGGGAGTGTCAGAGGTGTACCTGGAAGTGTCAGAGGTGTACCTGGGAGTGTCATTGGTGTACCTGGGAGTGTCAGAGGTGTACCTGGGAGTGTCAGAGGTGTACCTGGGAGTGTCAAGGGTGTACCTGGGAGTGTCGGAGGTGTACCTGGGAGTGTCTGAGGTGTACCTGGGAGTGTCAGATGTACCAGGGAGTGTCAGTGGAGTACCTGAAAGTGTCATTGGTGTACCTGGGAGCATCAGTGGTGTATGTAAGTGTCTGGGGTGTTCCCTGGGAGTGTCAGGAGGTGTACCTGGGAGTGTTAGAGGTGCATTTCCATGTGGCCAGGGGTGTACCTGGGAGTGTCTGAGGTGTACCTGGGAGCAAGTCAGGGGTGTACCTGAAGAGTCAGAGGTGTACCTGGGAGTGTCAGAGGTGTACCTGGGAGTATCAGAGGTGTACCAGGGAGTGTCAGTGGAGTACCTGGGAGTGTCAGAGGTATACCTGGGAGTGTCAAAGGTGTACCTGGGAGTGTCGGAGGTGTACCAGGGAGTGTCAGAGGAGTACCTGGGAGTGTCAGAGGTGTACCTGGGAATATGAGAGGTGTATCTGCGAGTGTCAGGGGTGTACCTGGGAGTGTCAGGGGTGTAACTGGGAGTGTCGGAGGTGTAACTGGGAGTGTCAGAGGAGTACCTGGGAGTGTCAGAGGTGTACCTGGGAGTATCAGAGGTGTATCTGGGAGTATCAGGGGTGTACACGGAAGCAAGTCAGAGGTGTACCTGGGAGTGTCAGAGGTGTTCCCAGGGGAGTGTGAGAGGGAAAGCACTGGGAGTGTCAGAGGTGTACCTGGGAGTGTCAGGGGGTACCAGGAGTGTTAGGTAGAGTACCTGGGAGGTCAGAGGTGCCTGGGAGTGCTTGGGGCAATCTGGGAGTGTCTGAGGTGTACCAGGGAGTGTATGAGGTGTACATGGAAGTGTCAGAGGTGTACCTGGGAGTGTCGGAGGTGTACCAGGGAGTGTCAGAGGAGTACCTAGGAGTATCGGAGGTGTACCTGGGAGTGTCGGATGTGTACCTAGGAGTGTCAGAGGTGTAGCAGGGAGTATTAGAGGTGTACCTGGGAGTGTCAGAGGTGAACCAGGGAGTGTCAGAGGAGTACCTGGGAGTGTCAGAGGTGTACCTGGGAGTGTCTGAGGTGTACCAGAGAGTGTATGAGGTGTACCTGGAAGTGTTAGAGCTGTACCTGGGAGTGTTGTAGGTGTTCCAGGGAGTGTCAGATGAATACCTGGGAGTGTCAGAGGTGTACCTGGGAGTGTCAGGGGAGAACCGGGGAGTGTAAGAGGTGTACCTAGGAGTGTCAGAGGTGTACCTGGGAGTATCGGAGATTTACCTGGGAGTGTCAGAGGTATATCTGGGAGTTTCAGAGGTGTACCTGGGAGTGTCGGAGGTGTACCAGGGAGTGTCAGAGGAGTACCTGGGAGTGTTAGAGGTGTACCTGGGAATATGAGAGGTGTATCTGGGAGTATCAGGGGTGTACCTGGGAGTGTCAGAGGTGTACCTCGGAGTGTCGGAGGTGTTCCAGGGAGTGTCAGAGGAGTTCCTGGGAGTGTCAGAGGTGTACCTGGGAGTGTCAGGGGTGTACCAGGGAGTGTTAGTAGAGTACCTGGGAGTGTCAGAGGTGTACCTGGGAGTGTCAGGGGTGTACCTGGGAGTGTCTGAGGTGTACCTGGGAGTGTCAGAGGTGTACCTGGGAGTGTCAGGGGTGTACCAGGGAGTGTCAGTGGAGTACCTGGGAGTGTCAAAGGTGAACCAGGGAGTGTCAGAGGTGAACCAGGAGGTCTGAGGTGTACCTGGGAGTATCGGAGGTGTACCTGGGAGTATCAGAGGTGTACCTGGGAGTGTCAGATGTGTACCTGGGAGTGTCAGAGGTGTACCAGGGAGTGTCAGTGGAGTACCTAGGAGTGTCAAAGGTGTACCTGGGAGTATCGGAGGTGCACCTGGGAATATCGGAGGTGTACCTGGGAGTGCCAGAGGTGTACCTGAGAGTGTCGGAGATGTACCTGGGAATGTAACACGTGTACCATGGAGTGTCAGAGGTGTACCTGGCAGTGTAAGAGGTGTACCTGGGGGTGTCAGAGGTGTACCTGGGAGTGTGAGAAGTGTACCTGGGAGTGTCGGAGGTGAACCTGGGAGTGTCGGAGGTGTACCTCCGAGAGTCAGAGGAGTACCTGGCGTTGTCAGAGGTGTACCTGGGAGTATCGGAGATTTACTTGGGAGTGTCGGAGGTGTACCTGGGAGTGTCAGATGTGTACCAGGGAATGTCAGTGGAGTATCTGTGAATGTCAGAGGTGTACCTGGGAGTATCAGAGGTGTACCTGGGAGTGTCAGAGGTGTACCTGGGAGTGTGATAAGTGTACCTGGGAGTGTCGGAGGTGAACCTTGGAGTGTCGGAGGTGTACCTCCGAGAGTCAGAGGAGTACCTAGCGGTGTCATAGGTGTACCTGAGAGTATCGGAGATTTACCTGGGAGTGTCAGAGGTGTCCTCGGAGCATCAGAGGTGTACCTGGGAGTGTCAGAGGTGTACTTGGAGTGTCAGGGGTGTACCTGGGTGTCATGGTGTACCTGGGAGTGTCAGGAGTGTACCTGGAGAAGTCAGAGGTGTACCTGACAGTGTCAGAGGTGTACCTTGAGGAGAGTCAGAGGTGTACCTGGGGGTGTCAGAGGTGTACCTAGGAGAGTCAGAGGTGTACTTGGGATTGTCGGAGGTGTACCTGAGTGTGTCAGAGGTGTACCAGGGAATGTCAGTGGAGTACCTGGGAATGTCAGAGGTGTACCTGGGAGTATCAGAGGTGTACCTGGGAGTGTCAGTGGTGTACCTGGGAGTGTCAGGGGTGTACCTGGCAGTGTCAGAGATGTACCTGGGAGTGTCTGACGGTACCTGGGAGTGTCTGAGGTACCTAGGAGAGCAGGGGAGAACCAGGGAGTGTAAGATGTACCTGGGAGTGTCAGAAGTGTACCTGGGAGTGTCAGAGGTGTACCTGGGAGGTTCAGAGGTGAACCAGGGAGGTCAGAGGTGAACCAGGGAGTGTCTGAGGTGCACGGGAGTATCGGGAGGCCTGGGAATATCGGAGGTGTGGGAGTGCCAGAGGTGGGAGTGCCGAGATGTACCTGGGAATGTCAGACAGGTGTACCAGGAGTGTCAGAGGAATCTGGCAGGTAGAGGTGTACCTGGGGTGTGAGAGGTGTACCAAGGAGTGTCAGAGGTGTACTTGGGAGTGTCGGAGGTGTACCTGGGAGTGTCAGAGGTGTACCAGGAATGTCGGTGGAGTACCTGGGAATGTCAGAGGTGTACCTGGGAGTATCAGAGATATACCTGGGAGTGTCAGAGGTGTACCTGGAGTTTGAGAAGGGTACCTGGAGTGTGGAGGTGAACATGGAGTGTCGGAGGTGTACCTGCGAGAGTCAGAGGAGTACCTGGCAGTGTCAGAGGTGTACCTGGGAGTGTCAGAGGTGTACCAGGGAGGTCAAATGTACCTGGGAGTGTCAGAGGTGTACCTGGGAGTGTCAGAGGAGTACCTGGAGCGTCAGGAGTACCTGGGAGTGTCAGAGGTGTACCTGGCAGTGTCAGTGGTGTACGGGAGGCTGGGGAGGCCTGGAGTGTCACTGGTGTACCTGGGAGTGTCAGGGAGGTGTACCTGGGCATCAGAGGTGTACCTGGAGGTCTGGGGTACCTGGGAGTGCTGAGGTGTAACTGGGAGGCCGGAGGTGTAACTGGGAGTGTCAGAGGTGTACCTGGAGGTCAGAGGTGTACCTGGGGCTGTCAGAGGTACCTGGGAGTATCAGAGGCACCAGGGAGGCCATGAGTACCCGGGAGTGTCAGAGGTGTACCTGGGAGTGTCAGAGGTGTACCTGGCGTGTCTGAGGTGTACCAGAGAGGTGTAAGGAGGTGTACCTGGAAGTGTCAGGCTGTACCAGGGAGTGTCAGAGTAATACCTGGGTGTGTCTGGAGGTTTACCTGGGAGTGAGGGGTGTACCAGGGAGTGGCAGGAACTGGGAGTGTCAGAGGTGTACTGGGAGGTTGGGGGAGAACTGGGAGTGTAAGAGGTGTACTACGAGTGTCGGAGGTGTACCTGGTGTAATGGGAGATTTACCTGGGAGGTCAGAGGTGTACCTGGGAGTGTCAGAGGTGTACCTGGGAATGTCAGAGGTGAAACAGGGAGTGTCAGTGGAGTACCTGGGAGTGTCAAAGGTGTACCTGGGAGAATGGAGGTTTACCTGGGAGTGCCAGAGGTGTACCTGGGAGTGTCGGAGATGTACCTGGGAATGTCACAGGTGTACCAGTGAGTGTCAAAGGTGTACCTAGCAGTGTCAGAGGTGTACCTGGGGGTGCCGGAGGTGTACCTGGGAGGTCAGAGGTGTACCTGGGAGTGTCGGAGGTACTGGGAGCAGAGGTGTACCAGGAAACAGTGGGAGACCTGGGAGTGCAGAGGTGTACTGGGGTATCAGAGGTGTACTGGGAGTGTCAGAGGTGTACCTGAGTGTTGTGGGTGTACCTGGGAGTGTCGGAGGTGAACCTGGGAGGTGTCGGAGGTGTACCTGGGAATGTCAGAGGTGTACCTGGGAATGTCAGAGGTGTACCTGGGAGTGTCAGCGGTGTAACTGGAGGTCTTAGGTGTACTGGGAGGCTCGGAGGTGTACCTGGGAGGTCAGAGGTGTACCTGGGAGGCCGAGGTGTACCTGGCAGTGTCAGCTGTACCTGGCAGTGCCAGAGGTACCGGAGTGTCAGGAGGTATACCTGGGAGTGTCAGAGAGTACCTGGGAGCGTCAAAGGAGTACCTGGGAGCCAGAGGAGTACCTGGGAGTATCAGATGTGTATGTGGGAGTGTCTGGGGTGTACCTGGGAGTGTCAGAGGTGTACTGGGAGTGTCAGAGGTGTACATGGGAGTGTCAGGGGTGTACCTGGAGTGTCTGAGGTACCTGGGAGTGTCGGAGGTGTACCTGCGAGTGTCAGAGGGAAGGAATGTCAGTGGAGTACCGGGAGTGTCAGAGGTGTACCTGGAAGTATCAGAGGTGTACCTGGGAGTGTCAGAGGTGTACCTGGGAGGTGTGAGAAGTACCTGGGAGCGGAGGTGAACCTGGGAGGTCGGAGGTGTATCTGCGAAAGTCAGAGTGTACCTGGGAGTCAGAGGTGTACCTGGGAGTGTCAGCGGTGTACCTGGGAGTGTCTTAGGTGTACCTGGGAGTGTCAGAGGTACCTGGGAGTGTCGGAGGTGTACCGGGAGTGTCAGATGTGTACCTGGCAGTGCTGGGCGGTGTACCTGGCAGAGTCAGAGGTGTACCTGGGAGTGTCAGAGGTATACCTGGAGGTCAGAGGAGTACCTAGGAGCGTCAAAGGAGTACCTGGGAGGTCAGAGGAGTACCTGGGAGTATCAGATGTATGTGGGAGTGTCTGGGGTGTAACTGGGAGGTCAGAGGTACTTGGGAGTGTCAGAGTACATGGGAGTGTCAGGGGTGTACCTGGGAGTGTCTGAGGTGTACCTGGGAGTGTCAGAGGTGTATCTGGGAGTATCAGTGTACCTGGGAGTGTCAGAGGTACCTGGAAGTGTCTGCTGAGGAGTGTCAGAGGAGTACCTGGGAGGTCAGAGGTGTACCTGGGAGTGTCAGGGGTGTACCAGGGAGGTTAGTGGAGACCTGGAGAAGTCGGAGGTGTACCTGGGAGTGTCGGATGTGTACCTGGGAGTGTCAGAGGTAGCAGGAGTGTTAGGAGGTGTACCTAGGAGGTCAGAGGTGCCTGGGACTATCGGAGGTGTACCTGGGAGTATCGGAGGTACCTGGGAATGTCAGAGGTGTACCTGGTATCAGAGGTGTACCTGGGAGTCAGAGGTGTACTTGGGATGTCAGGGGTGTACCTGGGGGTGTCAAGGTGTACCTGGGAGTGTCAGGAATGTACCTGGGAGTGTCTGAGGTGTACCTGGGAATGTCAGAGGTGTACCTGGGGTGTCAGAGGTACCTAGGAGTGTCAGAGGTGTACTTTGGAGGTCGGAGGTGTACCTGGGATTATCGGAGATGTACCTGGGAATAACGGAGGTACCTGGGAGCGCAGAGGTTTACCTGAGTGTGGAGATGTACCTGGGAATATCACAGGTGTACCAGGGAGTGTCAGAGGTGTACCTGGCAGTGTCAGAGGTGTACTGGGGTGCTGGGAGGTGTACCTAGAGAGTCAGAGGTGTACTTGGGATTGTCGGAGGTGTACCTGAGAGTCAGAGGTACCAGGGAATGTCAGTGAGTACCTGGAATGAGGTACCTGGGAGTATCAGAGGTGTACCTGGGAGTGTCAGTGGAACCGGGAGGTCAGGGGTGTACCTGGCAGTGTCAGAGATGTCCTGGGAGTGTCTGACTTGTACCTGGGAGTGTCTGGAGGTGTACCTGGGAGGTTGGGGAACCAGGAGTGTAAGAGATGTACCTGGGAGGTCAGAAGTGTACCTGGGAGGTCAGAGGTGTACCTGGGAGGTCAGAGGTGAACAAGGGAGGTCAGAGGAACCAGGGAGTGTCTGAGGTGTACCTGGGTGTATCGGAGGTGTACCTGGGAGCAGAGGTACCTGGGAGTGTCGTAGATGACCTGGCAATGTCACAGGTACCAGGGAGTGTCAGAGGTGCACGGCAGTGTCAGAGGTGTACCTGGGGTGTGAGAGGTGTACCTGGGAGTGTCAGAGGTGTACTGGGAGTTTGAGAAGTACCTGGGAGGTCGGAGGTGAACCTGGGAGGTCGGAGGTGTACCTGCGGAGAGTCGAGATACCTGGCAGTGTAAGAGGTGTACCTGGGATGCGTACCCAGGGAGGTCAAAGGTGCACCTGGGAGGTCAGAGGTGTACCTGAGTGTCAGAGGAGTACCTGAGCGTCAAAGGAGTACCGAGATGTCAAAGGAGTACCTGGGAGGTCAGAGGTGTACCTGGCAGTGTCAGTGTGTACCTGGGAGTGTGGCTGGTGTACCTGGGAGTGTCAGAGGTGTACCTGGAAGTGTCAGAGGTACCTGGGAGTATCAGAGGTAACGATGTCAGGGTGTACCTGGAGGTCATGGGTGAATGGAGAGCCGGAGGTGTAACTGGAGGTTAGGGAGGTACCTGGGAGTGTCAGGAGGTACCTGGGCTGTCAGAGAGGTGTACCTGGGAGTATCGAGAGGTGCACCAGGAGTGTCAGTGAGTACCTCGGAGTGTCAGAGGTGCCTGGGAGTGCAGAGGTGTACCTGGCAGTGTCTGAGGTGTACCAGAGAGTGTAAGTGAGGTGTACCTGGGAAGGTCAGAGCTTGTACCAGGAGTGTCAGAGTAATACCTAGGTGTGTCAGAGGTACCTGGGAGGTCAGGGTGTACCAGGAGTGGCAGTGGAGCACCTGGGAGGTCAGAGGTGTACCTGGGAGGCCATGGGTGTACCTGGGAGGCCAGAGGTGCCCTGGGAGTGTCAGAGGTACCTGTGAGTGTCAGAGGCACCTGGGGTGTCTGAGGTGTTCTGGGAGTGTCTGAGTGTACCTGGGATTCAGACATTGACCTGGGAGAGTCAGAGGTGTACCTGGGAGGTCAGAGATGTGCCAGGGAGTGTCAGAGGTGAACCAGGGAGGCCGAGGTGTACCTGGGAGTATCAGAGGTCCTGGACCACGGAGTGTACCTGGGAGCACGGGAGGTGTACCTGGGAGTGTCAGAGGTACCTGGGAGCATCAGAGGTGTATCTGGGAGGTCAGGGGTGTACCGAAGCTGAAGTGTACCTGGGAGTGTCAGAGGAGTACCTGGGAATGTCAGAGGAACCTGGGGTGCTCAGAGGTGTACCAAGGGAGTGTCAGTGAGTACCTGGGAGTGTCAAAGGTGTACCTGGGAGCACGGGAGGTGCACTGGGAATACGGAGGTGTCCTGGAAGTGCCAGAGGTGCACCTGGAGTGTCAGAGGTGCACTGGCAGTGTTAGAGGTGTACCTGTCAGAGGTGTACCTAGGAGTGTCAGAGGTACCTGGGAGTGTCGGAGGTGTACCTGGAGTGTCAGTGACTAGGAATGTCAGTGGAGTACCTGGGAATGTCAGATGTACCTAGGAGTATCAGAGGTACCTGGGAGTGTCAGAGGTGTACCTGGGAGTTTGAGAAGTGTACCTGGGATTGAGCTGAGCGAAACTCTGGGGTGGAGGTGTACCTGCGAGAGTCAGAGGAGTACCGCAGTGTCAGAGGTGTACCTGGGAGTGTCAGCGGTGTACCTGGGAGTGTCAGAGGTGCACCTGGGAGTTCAGAGGTGTACTGGGAGCCGAGAGTACCTGGGAGCGTCAAGGAGTACCTGGAGTGTCAGGGGAGAACTGGGAGTGTAAGAGGTGTACCTAGGAGTGCTCAGAGGTGTACCTGGATCGGGAGATTTACCTGGGAGTGTCAGAGGTGTACCAGGGAGGTCGGTGGAGTACCTGGGAGTGTCAAAGGTGTACCTGGGAGAATCGAGGTTTACCTGGAGTGCCAGAGATGTACCTGGGCATGTCACAGGTTACCAGTGAGTGGGCCGGTGTACCTGGCAGTGTCAGAGGTGTACCTGGGGTGTCAGAGGTGTACCTGGGAGTGTCTGAGGTGTACCTGGGAGGCCAGAGGTGTACCTGGGAGTGCAGAGGTGTACCAGGAATGTCAGGAGTACCTGGGAGGCTGAGGTACCTGGTATCAGAGGTGTACCTGGGAGTGTCAGAGGTGTACCTGGGAGTGTTGTGGGTGTGGCCTGGGAGCGTGGAGGTGAACCTGGGAGTGTCGGAGGTGTACCTGCGAAAGTCAGAGGTGTACCTGGGAATGTCAGAGGTGTACTGGGAGTGTCATGGTAACTGGGAGTGTCTTACGTGTACCTGGGAGTGTCAGAGGTGTACCTGGGAGGTCGGAGGTGTACCTGGGAGTGTCAGAGGTGTACCTGGCAGTGTCAGCGGTGTACCTGGCAGTGTCAGAGGTGTACCTGGGAGTGTCAGAGGTATACCTGGGAGTGTCAGAGGAGTACCTGGGAGCGTCAAATGAGTACCTGGGAGTGTCAGAGGAGTACGGGAGTATAAGATGTGTATGTGGGAGTGTCTGGGTGTACCTGGGAGGTCAGAGTGTACTTGGGAGTGTCAGAGGTGTACATGGGAGTGTCAGGGGTGTACCTGGGAGTGTCTGAGGTGCCTGGGAGTCGGAGGTGTACCTGGGAGTGCTCAGAGGTACTAGGAAGGGAATGCAGTGGAGTACCTGGGAGTGTCAGAGGTGTACCTGGAAGTATCAGAGGTGTACCTGGGAGGACAGAGGTGTACCTGGGAGTGTGAGAAGTGAATGGGAGTGTCGGATGTGAACCTGGGAGAGCGGAGGTGTACCTGCGAAAGTCAGAGGTGTACCTGGGAGTGTCAAAGGCACTGGAGGTCAGCTGTACCTGGGAGTGTCTTAGGTGTACCTGGGAGTGTCAGAGGTGTACCTGGGAGTGTCGGAGGTGTACCTGGGAGTGTCAGAGGTGTACCTGGCAGTGTCAGCGGTGTACCTGGCAGAGTCAGAGGTGTACCTGGGAGTGTCAGATGTATACCTGGGAGTGTCAGAGGAGTACCTGGGAGCGTCAAAGGAGTACCTGGGAGTGTCAGAGGAGTACCTGGGAGTATCAGATGTGTATGTGGGAGTGTCTGGGGTGTACCTGGGAGTGTCAGAGGTGTACTTGGGAGTGTCAGAGGTGTACATGGGAGTGTCAGGGGTGTAGCTGGGAGTGTCAGCGTACAACGGAGTGTCAGTGAGTACCTGGGAGTGCTCGGAGGTATACCTGGGAGGTCAGAGGTGTACCTGGGAGTATGAGAGGTGTATCTGGGAGTGTCAAGGGTGTACCTGGGAGTGTCAGGGTTTAACTGGGAGTGTCGGAGGTAACTGGGAGTACCAGGGGAATACCTGGGAGAGTCAGAGGTGTACCTGGGAGTATCAGTGTATCTGGGAGGCTAGGGTGTACCTGGGAGTGTTCGGAGGTGTACCTGGGAGTGTCGGAGGTACTGGAGGGAGTGTCAGAGGAGTACATGGAGTGTCAGAGGTGTACCTGGGAGTGTCAGGGGTGTACCAGGGAGTGTTAGTGAGTACCTGGGAGGCAGAGGTGTACCTGGGAGTGTCAGGGGTGTACCTGGGAGGTCTGAGGTGTACCTGGGAGTGTCAGAGGTGTACCTGGGAGTGTCAGGGGTGTACCAGGGAGGCTGAGTGAGTACCTGGGAGTGTCGGAGGTGTACCTGGGAGCCGGATGTGTACCTGGGAGTGTCAGAGGTAACAGGGAGTGTTAGAGGTGTACCTAGGGAGGGTGGGAGGTGAACCAGGAGGTCAGAGGAGCACTGGAGTGTCAGAGTACCTGGGACTATCGGAGTGTACCTGGGAGTATCGGAGGTGTACCTGGGAGCATCAGAGGTGTACCCTGGAGGTCAGAGGTGTACTCTGGAGTGTCAGGGTGTACATGGGGTGTCAGGGCACCTGGGAGTGTCAGCAGTGCAACGGCCTGAGGTGTACCTGGGAGTGTCAGAGGAGTACCTGGGAATGTCAGAGGTAAAATGTAGGAGGCTGAGTACTTTGGAGTGTCGGAGGTGTACCTGGGATTATCGGAGATGTACCTGGGAATATCGGAGGTGTACCTGGAGTGCCAGAGGTGTACCTGGAGTGTCGGAGATGTACCTGGAATGTCACAGGTGTACCAGGAGTGTCAGAGGTGTACCTGGCAGTGTCAGAGGTGTACCTGGGGTGTTCGGAGGTGTACCTGGGAGAGTCAGAGGTGTACTTGGGATTGTCGGAGGTGTACCTGGGAGTGTCAGAGGTGTACCAGGAATGTCAGTGGAGTACCTGGGAGTGTCAGAGGTGTACCTGGGAGCATCAGAGGTGTACCTGGGAGTGTCAGAGGTGTACCTGGGAGTGGGTTGTAAGTGTACCAGAGTGTCGGAGGTGAACCTGGGAGGTCGGAGGTGCACTGCGAAAGTCAGAGGTGTACCTGGGAATGTCAGAGGTGTACCTGGGAGTGTCAGCGGTGTAACTGGGAGTGTCTTACGTGTACCTGGGAGTGTCAGAGGTACCTGGGAGTGTCGGAGGTACCTGGGAGTGTCAGAGGTGTACCTGGCAGTGTCAAGGTGTACCTGGCAGTGTCAGAGGTACCTGGGAGGTCAGAGGTGTGCCTGGGAGTGTCAGAGGAGTACCTGGGAGCGTCAATGAGTACCTGGGAGGTGGGGAGAGGCCTGGGAGTATAAGATGTGTATGTGGGAGTGTCTGTACCTGGGAGGTCAGAGGTACTTTGAGGGTCAGAGGTGTACATGGGAGTGTCAGGGGTGTACCTGGGAGTGTCTGAGGTGTACCTGGGAGTGTCGGAGGTGTACCTGGAGTGTCAGAGGTACTAGGAAGGAATGTCAGTGGAGTACCTGGGAGTGTCAGAGGTACCTGGAAGTATCAGAGGTGTACCTGGGAGTATCAGAGGTGTACCTGGGAGTGTGAGAAGTGTACCTGGGAGTGTCGGATGTGAACCTGGGAGTGTCGGAGGTGTACTGTGAAAGTCAGAGGTGTACCTGGGAGTGTCAAAGGTGTACCTGGGAGTGTCAGCGGTGTACCTGGGAGTGTCTTAGGTGTACCTGGGAGTGTCAGAGGTGTACCTGGAGTGTCGGAGGTGTACCTGGAGGTCAGAGGTGTACCTGCGGTGTCAGCGGTGTACCTGGCAGAGTCAGAGGTGTACCTGGGAGTGTCAGATGTATACCTGGAGTGTCAGAGGAGTACCTGGGGGGCCAGGGGAGTACCTGGGAGTGTCAGAGGAGTACCTGGGAGTATCAGATGTGTATGTGGAGTGTCTGGTACCTGAGTGTCAGAGGTGTACTTGGGAGTGTCAGAGGTGTACATGGAGTGTCAGGGTGTAGCTGGGAGTGTCAGCGGTACAACGGAGTGTCAGTGATACCTGGGAGTGTCAGAGGCATACCTGGGAGGTCAGAGGTGTACCTGGGAGGCTGAGGTATCTGAGGTCGAGGGTACCTGAGAAGTCAGGGTTTAACTGGGAGTGTCGGAGGTGTAACTGGGAGTATCAGGGAATACCTGGGAGTGTCAGAGGTGTACCTGGGAGTATCAAAGGTGTATCTGGGAGTATCAGGGTGTACCTGGGAGTGTCAGAGGTGTACCTGGGAGTGTCGGAGGTGTTCGAGGAGTGTCAGAGGAGTACATGGAGTGTCAGAGGTGTACCTGGAGTGTCAGGTACCAGGGAGTGTTAGTGGAGTACCTGGGAGTGTCAGAGGTGTACCTGGGAGTGTTGGGGTGTACCTGGAGGTCTGA
Source organism: Homarus americanus (assembly GCF_018991925.1). Taxonomy (NCBI): domain Eukaryota; kingdom Metazoa; phylum Arthropoda; class Malacostraca; order Decapoda; family Nephropidae; genus Homarus; species Homarus americanus. The sequence continues at coordinate 20,330 of NW_024716270.1, read as the reverse complement.
GGTACCTGGGAGTGCCAGGGGTGTACCAGGGAGGCAGTGGAGTACCTGGGAGTGTCGGAGGTGTACCTGGGAGTTTCGGATGTGTACCTGGGAGTGTCAGAGGTGTAACAGGGAGAGGTGTACCTAGGAGTGTCAGAGGTGAACCAGGAGTGTCAGAGGAGTACCTGGAGTGTCAGAGGTGTACCTGGGACTATCGGAGGTGTACCTGGGAGTATCGGAGGTACCTGGGAGTATCAGAGGTGTACCTGGGAGTGTCAGAGGTGTACTTCGGAGTGTCAGGGGTGTACATGGGGGTGTCATGGGTGTACCTGGGAGTGTCAGCAGTGTACCTGGGAGTGTCTGAGGTGTACCTGGGAGTGTCAGAGGAGTACCTGGGAATGTCAGAGGTGTACCTAGGAGTGTCAGAGGTGTACTTTGAAGTGTCGGAGGTGTACCTGGGATTATCGGAGATGTACCTGGGAATATCGGAGGTGTACCTGGGAGTGCCAGAGGTGTACGTGGGAGTGTCGGAGATGTACCTGGGAATGTCACAGGTGTACCAGGGAGTGTCAGAGGTGTACCCAGTGTCAGAGGTGACCTGGGGTGTCAGAGGTACCTAGAGAGTCAGAGGTGCACTTGGGATTGTCGGAGGTGTACCTGAGTGTCAGAGGCGTACCAGGAATGTCAGTGGAGTACCTGGGAATGTCAGAGGTGTACCTGGGAGTATCAGAGGGTACCTGGGAGTGTCAGTGGTGTACCTGGGAGGTCAGGGTGTACCTGGCAGTGTCAGAGATGTACCTGGGAGGTTCGAGGGGTGTACCTGGGAGTGTTGGGGAGAACTAGGGAGTGTAGGAGGTACCTGGGAGTGTCAGAAGTGTACCTGGAGTGTCAGAGGTGTACCTGGAGTGTCAGAAGTGAACCAGGAGGTCAGAGGTGAACCAGGGAGTGTCTGAGGTGTACCTGGGAATATCGGAGGTGTACCTGGAGTATCGGAGGTGTACCTGGTGTCAGAGGTGTACATGGGAGTGTCGGAGGTGTACCAGGGAGTGTCAGTGGAGTAACTTGGGAGGTCAGAGGTGTACCTGGGAGTATCGGAGGTGTACCTGGAATATCGGAGGTGTACATGGGAGTGCCAGAGGTGTACCTGGAGTGTCAGATGTACCTGGAATGTCACAGGTGTACCAGGGAGTGTCAAAGGTGTACCTGGCAGTGTCAGGTGTACCTTGGGGTGTGAGAGGTGTACCAGGAGTGTCAGAGGTGTACTTGGGAGTGTCGGAGGTGTACCTGGAGTGTCAGGTGTACCGGGAATGTCAGTGAGTACCTGGGAATGTCAGGTGTACCTGGGAGTATCAGACATACCTGAGTGTCGAGGCGTACCTGGGAGTTTGAGAAGTGTACCTGGGAGTGTCGGAGATTTACCTGGGAGTGTCAGAGGTGTACCTGGGAGTGTCAGAGATGTGCCAGGGAGTGTCAGAGGTGAACCAGGGAGTGTCAGAGGTGTACCTGGGAGTGTCAGAGGTGTACCTGGGACTATCGGAGGTGTACCTGTGAGTATCGGAGGTGTACCTGGGAGTGTCAGAGGTGTACCTGGGAGTATCAGAGGTGTATCTGGGAGTGTCAGGGGTGTACCTGGGAGTGTCAGGTGTAACTGGGAGCGTCGGAGGTGTAACTGGAGTGTCAGTGGTTTACCTGGGAGGCAGAGGTGTACCTGGGAGTGTCGGAGGTGGTTTGAGGCTGGAGGAGCATGGAGTGTCAGAGGTGTACCTGGGAGTGTCAGGGTGTACCAGGGAGGTTAGTGGAGTACCAGGGAGTGTTAGTGGAGTACCTGGGAGTGTCTGAGGTGTACCTGGTGTCAGAGGTGTACCTGGGAGTCAGGTGTACCAGGGAGTGTCAGGAGTACCTGGGAGTGTCGGCGGTGCATCTGGGAGGATCAGGGGTGTACCTGGGAGTGTCAGAGGCACGGGAGTGTCGGAGGTGTTCGAGGAGTGTCAGAGGAGTACCTGGGAGTGTCAGAGGTACCTGGGAGTGTCAGGGGTGTACCAGGAGTGTCAGAGGAGTACCTGGAGTGCCGGAGGTGTACCTGGGAGGCCGGAGGTACCTGGAGCAATGGATGTACCTGGAGTGTCAGAGGTGTAGCAGGAGGTTAGAGGTGTACTGGGGAGTGTCAGAGGTGAACCAGGAGTCTCAGAGGAGTACCTGGGAGTGTCAGAGGTGTACCTGGACTATCGGAGGTGTACCTGGGAGTATCGGAGGTGTACCTGGGAGTGTCAGAGGTGTACCTGGGAGATCAGAGGTGTACCTGGGAGTGTCAGAGGTGTACTGGTGTGTCAGGGTGTACCTGGGGGTGTCATGGTGTACCTGGAGTGTCAGGAGGTACCTGGGAGTGTCAGAGGTGTACCTGACAGTGTCAGAGGTGTACCTGGGGTGTCAGAGGTACCTGGGAGAAATGAGGTGTACCTGGGGTGCCAGAGGTGTACCTAGGAGAGTCAGAGGTGCACTTGGGATTGTCGGAGGTGTACCGGAGGTCAGAGGTGTACCAGGAATGTCAGTGGAGTACCTGGGAATGTCAGAGGTGTACCTGGGAGATCAGAGGTGTACCTGGGAGGTCAGTGGTGTACCTGGGAGTGTCAGGGTGTACCTGGCAGTGTCAGAGATGTACCTGGGAGTGTCTGACGTACCTGGGAGTGTTCGAGGGTACCTGGAGGTCAGGGCTGAACCAGGAGTGTAAGATGTACCTGGGAGTGTCAGAAGTGTACCTGGGAGTGTCAGAGGTGTACCTGGGAGGTCAGAGGTGAACCAGGAGTGTCAGAGGTGAACCAGGGAGTGTCTGGAGGTGTACCTGGGAGTATCGGAGGTGTACCTGGGAATATCGGAGGTGTACCTGGAGCGAGAGGTACCTGGAGGTCGTAGATGTACCTGGGAATGTCACAGGTGTACCAGGGAGTGTCAGAGGTGTACTGGCAGGTCAGGAGGTACTGGGGTGGGAGAGGTGTTCCAAGGAGTGTCAGAGGTGTACATGGAGATGCCGGAGGTGTACCTGGGAGAAGTCAGAGGTGTACCAGGAATGTCGGTGGAGTACCTGGGAAGTCAGAGGTGTACCTGGGAGTATCAGAGATATACCTGGGAGTGTCAGAGGCACTGGGAGTTTGAGAAGGCACTGGGAGTGTCGGAGGTGAACATGGGAGATGCGGAGGTGTACCTGAGAGTCAGAGAGTACCTGGCAGTGTCAGAGGTGTACCTGGGAGTGTCAAAGGTGTACCTAGGGAGTGTCAAAGGTGTACCTGGGAGGTCAGAGGTACCTGGGAGTGTCAGAGGAGTACCTGGAGCGTCAGGAGTACCTGGGAAGGTCAGAGGTGTACCTGGCAGTGTCAGTGGTGTACCTGGGAGGCTGAGGAGGTACCTGGGAGGCTGGTGTACCGAGTGTCAGAGGTGTACCTGGGAGTATCAGAGGTGTACCTGGGAGGTCAGGGTGTACCTGGGAGTGTCATGGTGTAACTGGGAGTGTCGGAGGTAACTGGGAGTGTCAGAGGTGTACCTGGGAGTGTCAGAGGTGTACCTGGGCTGTCAGAGTAACATGGAGATCAGAGGTGCACCAGGGAGGTCAGTGAGTACCTCGGGAGTGTCAGAGGTGTACCTGGGAGTGTCAGAGGTGTACCTGGCAGTGTCTGAGGTGTACCAGAGAGTGTAAGGAGGTGTACCTGGAAGTGTCTGGGGCTGTACCAGGAGTGTCAGGAGAATACCCGGGTGTGTCTGAGGTACCTGGGAGTGTCAGGGGTGTACCAGGGAGTGGCAGTGGAGTACCTGGGAGTGTCAGAGGTGTACCTGGGAGGTCAGGAGAACCTGGGAGTGTAAGAGGTGTACCTGCGAGTGTCAGAGGGGTACCTGGGTGCAGAGATTACCTGGGAGGTCAGAGGTGTACCTGGGAGGTCAGAGGTGTACCAGGGAATGTCAGAGGTAAACAGGGAGGTTGGGGAGGCCTGGGAGTGTCAAAGGTGTACCTGGGAGAATCGGAGGTTTACCTGGGAGTGCCAGAGGTGTACCTGGGAGTGTCGGAGATGTACTGGAATGTCACAGGTGTACCAGTGCAAAGGTGTACTTGCAGGTCAGAGGTACCTTGGGGTGTCAGAGGTGTACCTGGAGTGCTGGCGGGTGTACCTGGGAGGTCGGAGGTGTACCTGGGAGTGTCAGGAGGTGTACCAGGAATGTCAGTGAGTACCTGGGAGTGTCAGAGGTACCTGGGGGCATCAGAGGTGTACCTGGGAGGCCAGAGGTGTACCTGGGATTGTTGTAAATGTACCTGGGAGTGTCGGAGGTGAACTGGGAGTGTCGGAGGTGTACCGCGAAAGCCGGGAGTGCACCTGGGAATGTCAGGAGGTGTACCTGGGAGTGTCATGGGTGTGTAACTGGGAGGCTCAGGTGTGCCTGGGAGTGTCAGAGGTACCTGGGAGTGCCGAGGTGTACCTGGGAGGCCGAGGTACCTGGGAGTGTAGAGGTACCTGCAGTGTCAGCGGTGTACCTGGCAGTGTGAGAGGTACCTGGGAGTGTCAGATGGATACCTGGGAGTGCTGAGAGGAGCCTGGGAGGTCAGGAGTACCTGGGAGCGTCAGAGGAGTACCTGGGAGTATCAGATGTGTATGTGGGAGTGTCTGGGGTGTACCTGGGAGTGTCAGAGGTGTACTTGGAGTGTCAGAGGTGCACATGGGAGTGTCAGGTGTACCTGGGAGTGTCTGAGGTACCTGGGAGTGTCGGAGGTGTACCTGAGTGTCAGAGGCAGAAGGGAATGTCAGTGAGTACCTGGGAGTGCTGAGAGGTGTACCTGGAAGACAGAGGTGTACCTGGGAGGTCAGAGGTGTACCTGGGAGTGTGTGAGAACTGGGAGCAAGCCGGAGGTGAACTGGGAGCTGAGGTGTATCTGCGAAAGTCAGAGGTACCTGGGAGTGCCTGGGGAGGTGTACCTGGGAGTGTCAGAGGTGTACCTGGGAGTGCTCAGGTGTACCTGGGAGGTCAGAGGTACCTGGGAGAGTCGTGGAGGCACTGGGATGTCAGAGTGTGTACCTGGCAGTGTCAGCGTGTACCTGGCAGAGTCAGAGGTGTACCTGGGAGTGCTAGAGGCATACCTGGGAGTGCCAGAGGAGCACCAGGAGCGTCAAAGGAGTACCTGGGAGTGTGAGAGAGAGTACCTGGGAGTATCAGATGTGTAGTGGGGAGTGTCTGGGGTGTAACTGGGAGTGTCAGAGGGTACTTGGGAGGTCAGAGGTACATGGGAGGTCAGGGGTGTACCTGGGAGTGTCTGAGGTACCTGGGAGGTCAGAGGTGTATCTGGGAGCATCAGGGGTGTACCTGGGAGTGTCAGAGGCACTGGGAGGCCGGGAGGTAGCCTGAGGAGGTCAGAGGAGTACCTGGGAGTGTCAGGGGTGTACCAGGGAGGTTAGTGAGTACCTGGGAGGTCGGAGGTGTACCTGGGAGTGTCGGATGTGTACCTGGGAGTGTCAGAGGTGTAGCAGGAGGTTAGAGGTGTACCCAGGAGGTGTCAGAGGTGTTCCTGGGACTATCGGAGGTGTACCTGGGAGTATCGGAGGTGTACCTGGGAATGTCAGAGGTACCTGGGAGTATCAGAGGTGTACCTGGGAGTTCAGAGGTGTACTTGGGAGTGTTGCAGTACCTGGGGTGTCATGGGTGTACCTGGGAGTGTCAGGAATGTACCTGGGAGTGTCTGAGGTGTACCTGGGAATGTCAGAGGTGTACCTGGGGTGTCAGAGGTGTACCTAGAGCTCAGAGGTGTACTTTGGAGTGTCGAGTAACCTGGGATTATCGGAGATGTACCTGGAATAACGGAGGTGTACCTGGGAGTGCCAGAGGTTTACCTGGGAGTGTCGGAGATGTACCGGAATATCACAGGTACCAGGAGGTCAGAGGTGTACCTGGCAGTGTCAGAGGTGTACCTGGGGGTGTCAGAGGTGTACCTAGGGAGAGTCAGAGGTGTACTTGGGATTGTCGGAGGTACCTGGAGAGGTGCGGAGGTGTACCAGGGAATGTCAGTGGAGTACCTGGGAATGTCAGAGGTACCTGGAGTATCAGAGGTGTACCTGGGAGTGTCGGTGGTGTACCTGGGAGTGTCAGGGGTACCAGTGTCAGAGATGACCTGGGAGTGTCTGACTTGTACCTGGGAGTGTCTGAGGTGTACCTGAGCATCAGAGCAGACCAGGAGTGTAAGAGATGTACCTGGAGGTCAGAAGTGTACCTGGGAGTGTCAGAGGTGTACCTGGGAGTGTCAGAGAGAACAAGGAGTGTCAGAGGTGAACCAGGAGTGTCTGAGGTGTACCTGGGTGCATCGGAGGTGTACCTGGGAGTGCCAGAGGTACCTGGGAGTGTCGTAGATGTACCTGGCAATGTCAAGGTGTACCAGGGAGTGTCAGAGGTGTACCTGGCAGTGTCAGAGGTGTACCTTGGGGTGTGAGAGGTGTACCAGGGAGGTCAGAGGTGTACCTGGGAGTTTGGAGAAGGTACCTGGGAGTGTCGGAGGTGAACCTGGGAGGTCGGAGGTGTACTCAGGAGACGGAGAGTACCTGGCAGTGTCAGAGGTGTACCTGGGAGGTCAGAGGTGTACCTGGGAGGTCAAAGGTGTACCTGGGAGTGTCAGAGGTGTACCTGGAGTGTCAGAGGAGTACCTGGGAGCGTCAGGGAGTACCTGGGAGATGTCAAAGGAGTACCTGGAGTGTCAGAGGTGTACCTGGCAGGTGTTGGGGTGGTGTACCTGGGAGTGTCACTGGTGTACCTGGGAGTGTCAGAGGTACCTGGAGTGTCAGAGGTGTACCTGGGAGCATCAGAGGTACCTGGGAGTCAGGGGTGTACCTGGGAGTGTCATGGTGTAACTGGGAGTGTCGGAGGTAACTGGGAGCTCAGAGGTGTACCTGGGAGTAACAGAGAGGTGTACCTGGGCTGTCAGGAGGTGTACCTGGGAGCATCAGAGGAGGCACCAGGGAGTGTCAGTGAGTACCTCGGGAGTGTCAGAGGTGTACCTGGGAGTGTCAGAGGTACCTGGGAGTGTCTGAGGTGTACCAGAGAGTGTATGAGGTGTACCTGAAGTGTCAGAGTTGCACCAGGGAGTGTCAGGACACACCTAGGTGTGTCAGAGGTGTACCTGGAGGCTAGGGTGTACCAGGGAGTGGCAGGAGCACGGAGGTCAGAGGTGTACCTGGGAGGCTGCGTGGTGTACCTGGGAGTGTCAGAGGTGTACCTGGGAGTGTCAGAGGTGTACCTGCGAGTGTCAGAGATGTACCTGGGGTGTCTGAGGTGTACCTGGGAGTGTCTGAGGTGTACCTGGGAGCACGGAGATGTACCTGGGAGTGTCAGAGGTACCTGGGAGTGTCAAGATGTGCCAGGGAGCCAGAGGTGAACCTGGGAGGCCAGAGGTGTACCTGGGAGTATCAGAGGCACCTGGGACTATCGGAGGTGTACCTGGGAGTATCGGAGGTACTGGGAGGCCAGAGGCCTGGGAGTATCAGAGGTGTATCTGGGAGCAACTGGGGTGTACCTGGGAGGTCTGAAGTGTACCTGGGAGGTCAGAGGAGTACCTGGGAATGTCAGAGGTGAACCTGGGGAGGTACCAAGGAGGTTGAGTGGAGCCTGGGAGTGTCAGAGGTGTACCTGGGAGTACCGGAGGTGTACCTGGGAATACGAGGTGTACCTGGAAGTGCCAGAGGTGCACCTGGGAGTGTCAGAGGTACCTGGCAGTGTTAGAGGTACCTGGGGTGTCAGAGGTGCACCTGGGAGTGTCAGAGGTGTACTTGGGAGTGTCGGAGGTGTACCTGGGAGTGCTCAGTGGTGTACCAGGGAATGTCAGGAGTACCTGGAATGTCAGAGTTGTACCTAGGAGTATCAGAGGTGTACCTGGGAGGTCAGAGAGTACCCGGAGGTCAAAGGAGTACCTGGGAGTGTCAGGAGAAACTGGGAGTGTAAGAGGTACCTAGAGTGTCAGAGGTGTACCTGGGAGCACGAGATTACCTGGGAGTGTCAGAGGTACCTGGGAGGCAGAGGTGTACCAGGAATGTCAGAGGTGAAACAGGGAGTGTCAGTGTGAAACTAAGGAGGCTCAGAGTGTACCTGGGAGTATCGGAGGTGTACCTGGGAGTGCCGGAGGTGTACCTGGGAGTTTCAGAGGTACTGGGAGTGTCAGAGGTGTACCAGGGAGGTCAGTGAGTACCTGGGAGTGTCAAGGTTACCTGGGAGAATCGGAGGTTTACCTGGGAGTGCCAGAGAGGCCTGGGTATGTCACAGGTGTACCAGTGAGTGTCAAAGGTGTACCTGGCAGGTCAGAGGTGTACCTGGGGTGCCAGAGGTATACCTGGGAGGTCAGAGGTACCTGGGAGTGTCGGAGGTACCTGGGAGGCCAGAGGTGTACCAGGGAATGTCAGTGGAGTACCTGGAGTCAGGAGGTGTACCTGGGAGCATCAGAGGTGTACCTGGGAGGCCAGAGGTGTACCTGGGAGTGTTGTAAGTGTACCTGGGAGGTCGGAGGTGAACCTGGGAGTGTCGGAGGTGTACTGTGAAAGTCAGAGGTGTACACTGGAATGTCAGAGGTGTACCTGGGAGTGCAAGGGTGTAACTGGGAGTGTCTTACGTACCTGGGAGTGTCAGAGAGGTACCTGGAGGATGAGTGCCTGGCAATGTCAGAGGCCTGGTAAGTCAGAGGAACAGCTGAACCTGGGAGGTTGGGGAGTACCTGGGAGTGTCAGAGAGTACCTGGGAGCGTCAGGAGGACCTGGGAGTGTCAGAGGAGTACCTGGAGTATAAGATGTATGTGGAGTGTCTGGGGTGTACCTGGGAGGTCAGAGGTGTACTCTGGGAGGTCAGAGGTGCACATGGAGTGTCAGGGGTACCTGGAGTGTCTGAGGTGTACCTGGGAGTGTCGGAGGTGTACCTGGGAGTGTCAGAGGTGTACTAGGGAAGGGAATGTCAGTGGAGTACCTGGGAGTGTCAGAGGTGTACCTGGAAGCATCAGAGGTGTAACTGGGAGGCCAGAGGTGTACCTGGGAGTGTGAGAAGTGTACCTGGGAGTGTCGGAGGTGAACCTGGGAGGTCGGAGGTACCCGCGAAAGTCAGAGGTACCTGGGAGTGTCGGGCACCTGGGAGTGCTGGGCGGTGTACCTGGGAGGCCGAGGTGTACCTGGGAGGTCAGAGGTGTACCTGGGAGTGTCGGAGGTGTACCTGGGAGTGTCAGAGGCACTGCAGTGGTACCTGGCAGAGTCAGAGGTGTACCTGGGAGTGCTCAGATGTATACCTGGGAGGTAGAGAGTACCTGGGAACGTCAATGAGTACCTGGGAGTGCCAGAGGAGTACCTGGGAGCATCAGATGTGTATGTGGGAGTGTCTGGGGTGTACCTGGGAGGTCAGAGGTGTACTCTGGGAGGTCAGAGGCATGGAGAGTGTCAGGTGTACCTGGAGTGTCTGAGGTACCTGGGAGTGCTGGAAGGTACCTGGGAGAGTCAGAGATGTACCTGGGAGGTCAGAGGTGTACCTGGGAGTATCAGAGGTACAACGGAGTGTCAGTGAGTACCTGGGAGTGTCAGAGGTCATACCTGGGAGGTTGAGAGGTATTGGGAGGCCGGAGGTGTTCCAGGGAGCCAGAGGAGTACCTGGGAGGCTGGGAGGTGTACCTGGGAGAAGGAGAGAGGTATCTGGGAGCTGTAAACGGAGGCTGGGGTGAACTGGGAGGCGGAGGTGTAACTGGGAGTTTCAGGGGAATACCTGGGAATGTCAGAGGTACCTGGGAGACAAAGGTGTATTGGGAGCATCAGGGTGTACTGGGAGTGTGGGAGGTGTACCTAGGAGTGTCGGAGGTGTCTGAGAGAGAGAGTGTCAGAGAGTACATGGGAGTGTCAGAGGTGTACTGGGAGGCAGGGGTGACCAGGGAGTGTTAGGTGAGTACCTGGAGGCTGCGGAGGTGTACCTGGGAGAGTTGGGGTGTACCTGGGAGTGTCTGAGGTACCTGGGAGGTTCGGAGGTGTACTGGGAGTGCAGGGGTACCAGGAGTGTCAGTGGAGTACCTGGGAGTGTCGGAGGTGTACCTGGAGATGTCGGATGTACCTGGGAGTCTCAGAGGTGTAACAGGGAGTGTTAGAGGTGTACCTAGGAGGCCAGAGGTGAACCAGGAGGCTGCAGAGGAGTACCTGGGAGTGTCAGAGGAGTACCTGGGACTATCGGTGTACCTGGGAGTATCGGAGGTGTACCTGGGAGTGTCAGAGGTGTACCTGGGAGCATCAGAGGTGTACCTGGGAGTGTCAGAGGTGTATTGGGAGTGTCAGGTGTACCGGGGTGTCATGGTGTACCTGGAGAAGTCAAGAGTACCTGGGAGTGTCTGAGGTGTACATGGGAGTGTCAGAGGAGCACGGGAAATGTCAGAGGTGTACCCAGGAGTGTCAGAGGTGTACTTTGGAGTGTCGGAGGTGTACTGGGATTACCGGAGATGACCTGGGAATATCGGAGGTGTACTGGGAGTGCCAGAGGTGTACCTGGAGCATGGGAGATGTACCTGGGAATGTCACAGGTACCAGGGAGTGTCAGAGGTTACCTGGCAGTGTCAGAGGTGTACCTGGGGGTGCTTGGGGAGGTAACTGGGAGCTCAGGGGAATACCTGGAGGCCAGAGGTGTACCTGGGAGTATCAAAGGTATCTGGGAGCATCAGGTGTACCTGGGAGCGTCAGAGGTACCTGGGAGTGTCGGAGGTGTTCGAAGGAGTGCAGAGGAGTACCTGGGAGTGTCAGAGGTGTACCTTGGGAGGTCAGGTGTACCAGGAGGCAGGAGTACCTGGGAGCACGGAGGTGTACCTGGGAGTGTCGGAGTGTACCTGGGAGGTCAGAGGTGTAGCAGGGAGGTTAGAAGGGTACCCAGGAGTGCTCAGAGGTGAACCAGGAGTGCTGAGGGAGTACCTGGGAGGTCAGAGGTGTTCCTGGGACTATCGGAGGTGTACCTGGGAGCACCGGAGGTACCTGGGAGTCAGAGGTACCTGGAAGTCATCAGAGGTGTACCTGGGAGGCTCAGAGGTACTTGGGAGGTCAGGTGTACCGGGTGCCGTGGTGTACCTGGGAGGACAGAGTGGCCTGGGAGTGTCTGAGGTGTACCTGGGAGTGCTCAGAGGAGTACCTGGAATGTCAGAGGTACCTGGGGGCTGAGAGGTACCTAGAGTGTCAGAGTGCATTCTTGGAGTGTCGGAGGTGTACCTGGGATTATCGGAGATGTACCTGGAATATCGGAGGTGTACCAGGAGTGCCAGAGGTTTACCTGGGAGTGTCGGAGGTGAACCTGGGAGTGTCGGAGGTGTACCTGCGAAAGTCAGAGGTGTACCTGGGAGTGTGGAAGGTGTGCATTGCAGTGCCAGCGGTGTACCTGGCAGAGTCAGAGGTGTACCTGGGAGGCTGCAGATGTATACCTGGGAGTGTCAGAGGAGTACCTGTAACGTCAAATGAGACCTGGGAGTGCCACAGGAGTACCTGGGAGCATCAGATGTATGTGGGAGTGTCTGGGTACCTGGGAGTGTCAGAGGTGTACTTGGGAGGCTGCAGAGGTGCATGGAGTGTCAGGTACCTGGGAGTGTCTGAGGTGTACCTGGGAGGCTGGGCGGTGTACCTGGGAGAGTCAGAGATGTACCTGGGAGCTCAGAGGTGTACCTGGGAGTATCAGAGGTACAACGGATGTCAGGAGCACCGGAGTGTCAGGAGGCATACCTGGGAGGCTGAGGTGCACTTGGGAGTGCCGGAGGTGTTCAGGAGGTCAGAGGAGACCTGGGAGTGCTCAGAGGAGCACCTGGGAGAAGGAGAGGTATCTGGGAGTGTCAGGGGTGTACCTGGAGTGTCAGGTAACTGGGAGTGTCGGAGGTGTAACTGGGAGCATGGGAATACCTGGAGTCAGAGGTACCTGGGAGTATCAAAGGTATCTGGGAGCATTGTACCTGGGAGTGTCAGAGGTACCTGGGAGGCCGGAGGTGCCTGAGGAGGTCAGAGAGCACAGGGAGGTCAGGAGGTACCTGGGAGGTCAGGGGGTACCAGGAGTGTTAGTGGAGTACCTGGAGTGGTCAGAGGTGTACCTGGAGCAGCAGGGTGTACCTGGGAGTGTCTGAGGTGCACCGGGAGTGTCAGAGGTGTACCTGGGAGGCCAGGGTGTACCAGGGAGTGCCGAGTGAGTACCTGGGAGTGTCGGAGGTGTACCTGGGAGCGCGGATGGTACCTGGGAGACGTGGAGGTGTACCTGGAGTGTCAGAGTGTACCTGGGAGCATCAGAGGTGTACCTGGGAGGTCAGAGGTGAACCAGGAGGCCAGAGGAGTACCTGGGAGTGTTGAGAGGTACGGGACTATCGGAGGTGTACCTGGGAGTATCGGAGGTACCTGGGAGGCTCAGAGGTACCTGGAGCATCAGAGGTGTACCTGGGAGGTGTCAGAGGTGTGCACTTGGGAGGCCAGGGGTGTACCTGGGGTGCCTGGGAGGTACCTGATGTCAAGAGGGTACCTGGGAGTGTCGCTGAGGTGTACCTGGGAGTTCAGAGGAGTACCTGGGGAAATGTCAGAGGTGTACCCAGGAGGTCAGAGGTGTACTTTGGAGTGTCGGAGGTGTACCTGGGATTATCGGAGATGTACCTGGGAATATCGGAGGTGTACCTGGGAGTGCCAGAGGTTTACCTGGGAGTGTCGGAGATGTACCTGGAATGTCACAGGTGTACCAGGAGGTCAGAGGTGTACCTGGCAGTGTCAGAGGTGTACCTGGGGTGTCAGAGGTAACTGGGAGGTCAGGGAATACCTGGGAGTGTCAGAGGTGTACCTGGGAGTATCAAAGGTGTGTCTGGGAGATCAGGTGTACTGGGAGGCAGAGGTGCACCTGGAGTGTCGGAGGCCTGAGGGAGGCCAGAGGAGTACCTGGGAGGTCAGAGGTGTACCTGGGAGAGGCAGGTACCAGGGAGTAGCAGGGAGTACCTGGGAGCATGGAGGTGTACCTGGGAGCAATGGAGTGTACCTGGGAGCACAAGGTAGCAGGGAGCGTTAGAGGTACCCAGGAGTGTCAGAGGTGAACCAGGGAGGTCAGAGGAGTACCTGGGAGTGCCAGAGGTGTTCCTGGGACTATCGGAGGTGTACTGGAGTATCGGAGGTGTACCTGGGAGGCCAGAGGTGACCTGGAAGCATCAGAGGTGTACCTGGGAGGTCAGAGGAGGTACTTGGGAGGTCAGGGGTGTACCTGCGGTGTGCCTGGGAGTGTCAGGAGTGTACCTGGGAGTGTCTGAGGTGTACCTGGGAGTGTCAGAGGAGTACCTGGGAATGTCAGAGGTGTACCTGGGGGTGTCAGAGGTTTACCTAGGAGTGTCTGAGGTGCATTGGGAGTGTCGGAGGTGTACCTGGGATTATCGGAGATGTACCTGGGAATATCGGAGGTGTACCTGGGAGTGCCAGAGGTTTACCTGGGAGTGTCGGAGATGTACCTGGGAATATCACAGGTACCAGGGAGTGTCAGAGGTGTACCTGGCAGTGTCAGAGGTGTACCTGGGGTTGGGAGGTGTACCTAGGAGAGTCAGAGGTGCACGGGATTGTCGGAGGTACCTGGGAGCCAGAGGTGTACCTGGGAATATCGGAGGTGTACCGGGAGTGCCAGAGGTGTACCTGGGAGTGTCTGCAGATGTACCTGGGAATGTCACAGGTGTACCAGGGGAGCACAGAGGTACCTGGCAGTGTCAGAGATGTACCTGGGAGGTCTGACGAAACCTGGGAGTGTCAGAGGTGAACCAGGAGTGGCAGAGGTGAACCAGGAGTGTCTGAGTGCACGGGAGTATCACAGGAGGTACCTGGGAATATCGGAGGCACGGGAGTGCCAGAGGTGTACCTGGAGTGTAGATGCACGGGAATGTCACAGGTGTACCAGGAGTGTCAGAGGTGTACCTGGCAGTGTCAGAGGTACCTGGGTGAGGTACCAAGGAGTGTCAGAGGTGTACTTGGGAGTGTCGGAGGTGCACTGGGAGTGTCAGAGGTGTACCAGGGAATGTCAGTGGAGTACCTGGGAATGCAGAGGTGTACCTGAGTATCAGAGATATACCTGGGAGTGCTGGGAGGTACCTGGGAGTTTGAGAAGTGTACCTGGGAGGCCGGAGGTGAACCTGGGAGTGTCGGAGGTGTACCTGCGAGAGTCAGAGGAGTACCTGGCAGTGTCACAGGTGTACCTGGGAGGTCAAAGGTGTACCTGGGAGTGTCAAAGGTACCTGGGAGGTCAGAGGTGTACCTGGGAGTGCTCAGAGGAGTACCTGGGAGCGTCAAAGGAGTACTTGGGAGGTCAGAGGTAACGCAGCAAGCTGGGGTGAGTACCTGAGAGTGTCATGGAGGACACCTGGAGTGTCATGGTGTAACTGGGAGTGTCGGAGGTCCAACTGGGTGTGAGAGGTACCTGGAGTATCAGAGGTGTACCTGGGAGTGTCAGTGTACAGGGAGGCTGGGTGGAGCACCGGAGTGTCAGAGGTGTACCTGGGAGGCTGCAGAGGTGTACCTGGCAGTGTCTGAGGTGTAACAGAGTGACGAGGTACTGAAGCAAGCTGAGAGCTGTACCAGGAGTGTCAGAGAAACACTTGGTGTCAGAGGTACCTGGGAGGTCAGGTACCAGGAGTGGCAGTGGAGCACCTGGGAGTGTCAGAGGTGTACCTGGGAGTGTCATGGGTGTACCTGGGAGCACAGAGGTACCTGGGAGGGTCAGAGGTGTACCTGCGGAGTGCCGGGAGATGTACCTGGGGGTGTCTGAGGTGTTCCTGGAGTGTCTGAGGTGTCCCTGGAGTATCGGAGATTTACCTGGGAGGCCAGAGGTGTACCTGGGAGTGCGAGAGATGCCAGGGAGTGCAGGGAGAACCAGGGAGTGCTGGGGAGGTGTACCTGGGAGCACAGGAGGTACCTGGGACTATCGGAGGTACCTGGGAGCACGGAGGTATCTGGGAGGCCAGGTGTACTGGGAGGCCAGAGTGTACCTGGGAGTGCTCATGTACCTGGGAGTGTCAGGAGAGTCACCTGGGAATGCTGGAGGTGTACCTGGGGGCTGGGAGGTGCACCAAGGAGTGTCAGTGGAGTACCTGGGAGCTGCGGTGTACCTGGGAGTATCGGAGGTGTACCTGGGAATACTGGGAGGCACTGAAGTGCCAGAGGCACCTGGGAGTGTCGGGAGATACCTGGGAATGTCACAGGTGTACCAGGGAGTGTCAGAGGTGCCTCAGGTGTTAGAGGTGTACCTGGGGTGTCAGAGGTACCAGGAGTGTTGAGAGGTGTACTGGGAGAGCCGGAGGTACCTGGAGGTTGGGGTGTACCAGGAATGTCAGAGGAGTACCTGGAATGTCAGACACCTAGAGTATCAGAGGTGTACCTGGGAGTGTCAGAGGAGTACATGGGAGCGTCAATGAGCACTGGGAGGTTGGGGAGAACTGGGAGTGTAAGAGGTGTACCTTGGAGTGTCAGAGGAGGTGTACCTGGGAGCACGGGAGATTTACCTGGGAGTGTCAGAGGTGTACCTGGGAGTGTCAGAGGTACCAGGAATGTCAGAGGTGAAACAGGGAGGCTCAGTGGTGAACCAGGGAGTGTCTGAAGTACCTGGGAGTATCGGGAGGTGTACTGGGAGTGCCGGAGGTGTACTGGGAGCCTAGAGGTGTACCTGGAGGTCAGAGGTGTACCAGGGAGCAAGCTGAGGAGAATTTCAAGGGTGTGCACCTGGGAGAACCGGAGGTTTACCTGGGAGTGCCAGGAGATGTACCTGCATGTGCCGCAGGTGTACCAGTGAGTGTCAAAGGTACCTGGCAGTGTCAGAGGTGTACCTGGGGTGTCAGAGGTGTACCTGGGAGGTCAGAGGTGTACCTGGGAGTGTCGGAGGTGTACCTGGAGGCAGAGGTACCAGAATGTCAGTGGAGTACCTGGGAGGTCAGAGGTGTACCTGGGAGTATCAGAGGTGTACCTGGGAGAAGCCAGAGGTACCTGGAGTGTCAGGGTACCTGGGAGTGTCGGAGGTGAACTGGAGTGTCGGAGGTGTAGCTGCGAAAGCCGAGGTGTACTGGAATGTCAGAGGTACCTGGGAGTGCCAGGGTACCTGGGAGTGTCAGAGGTACCTGGGAGTGACGGAGGTGCACTTGGGAGGTGCCAGAGGTGTACCTGGCAGTGTGGGCGGTGTACCTGGCAGTGCTGGGAGGTGTACCTGGGAGTGTCAGGAGGCATACCTGGAGGTCAGAGAGCACCTGGGAGCGTCAAAGGAGTACCTGGGAGCTCAGAGGAGCACCTGGGAGCATAAGATGCAAGGGGAGGTTCGGGTGTACCTGGGAGGTCAGAGGTGTAATGGGAGTGTCAGGAGGTACATGGGAGTGTCAGGTGTACCTGGGAGTGTCTGAGGTGTACCTGGGAGTGTCGGAGGTGTACCTGGAGTGTCAGAGTGTATGAGGAAGGGAATGTCAGTGAGTACCTGGGAGTGCTGAGAGGTGTACCTGGAAGTATCAGAGGTGTACCTGGGAGGCTGCAGAGGTGTACCTGGGAGTGGGAGAGAATGTACCTGAGAGTGTCGGAGGTGAACCTGGGAGTGTCGGAGGTACCTGCAAAGTCAGAGGTGTACCTGGAGTGTCAGAGGTGTACCTGGGAGTGTCATGGTGTACCTGGGAGGTTTAGGTGTACCTGGGAGGCTGCAGAGGTGACCTGGGAGGTCGGAGGTACCTGGGAGGCCAGGAGGTGACCTGGCAGTGTCAGCGTGTACCTGGCAGAGTCAGAGGTACCTGGGAGGCCAGATGTATACCTGGGAGGCTGAGAGGAGTACCTGGGAGCGTCAAGGAGTACCTGGGAGTGCCAGAGGAGTACCTGGGAGTATCAGGATGTATGTGGGAGTGTCTGGGGTACCTGGGAGGCCAGAGGTGTACTTGGGAGGCAGAGGTACATGGGAGTGTCAGGTGTACCTGGGAGTGTCTGAGGTGTACCTGGGAGGTCAGCTGTGTCCTGGGAGAGTCAAGAGATGCACTGGAGGTCAGATGTACCTGGGAGTATCAGAGGTAACAACGGAGTGTCAGTGAGTACCTGGGAGGCTCAGAGGTATACCTGGGAGAAGCTGGGAGGCACGGAGTGTCGGACCAGGAGCACAGAGAGACCTGGAGGCCAGAGTGTACCTGGGAGAAGGAGAGGTGGTCTGGGAGCGTTGGGGGCACGGGAGGCCAGGTGTAACTGGGAGTGTCAGAGGTGCACTGGGAGACCAGGGAACACCTGGAGTGTCAGAGGTGTACCTGGGAGCATCAAAGGTATCTGGGAGATCAGGTACCTGGAGAGTCAGGAGGCACCTGGAGTGCCGGAGGTGTCTAGGGAGGCTGAGAGGAGCACCTGGGAGATGTCAGAGGTGTACCTGGGAGGTCAGGTACCAGGAGTGTAGTGAGCACCTGGGTGAGAGGTACCTGGGAGGTTGAGGGTACCTGGGAGTGTCTGAGGTGTACCTGGGAGGTCAGAGGTGTACCTGGGAGTGTCAGGTGTACCAGGGAGGCGGGTGAGTACCTGGGAGTGTCGGAGGTGCACCTGGAGTGGATGTGTACCTGGGAGGTCAGAGGTGTAACAGGAGGCAGAGGTGCACCTAGGAGGCCAGAGAGAACCAGGAGGCCAGAGGAGTACCTGGGAGGCCAGAGGTATCTGGGACCATCGGAGGTGTACCTGGGAGCATCGGAGGTGTACCTGGAGTGTGCGGAGGTGCACTGGGAGTATCAGAGGTGTACCTGGGAGGCCAGAGGTGTACTTGGGAGGCCTGGGGTACCTGGGGGTGTCGGAGACCAAGTGTCAAGAGGTACCTGGGAGTGTCAGAGGTGTACCTGGGAGTGTGGGAGGAGTACCTGGGAATGTCAGAGGTACCTAGGAGTGTCAGAGGTGTACGGAGTGCGTCGGAGGTACCTGGGATTATCGGAGATGTACCTGGGAATATCGGAGGTGTACCTGGAGTGCCAGAGGTACCTGGGAGGTCGGAGGATGTACCTGGGAATGTCACATGTGTACCAGGAGTGTCAGAGGTACCTGGCAGTGTCAGAGGTGTACCCGGAGGCCAGAGGTGTACCTGGGATTGTCGGGAGGTACCTGAGAGTGCTGGGAGGTGTACCAGGAATGTCAGTGAGTACCTGTCAGAGGTGCACCGGAGCATCAGAGGTGTACCGGGAGTGTCAATGGTGTACCTGGGAGTGTCAGGTGACCTGGCAGGCCAGAGATGACCTGGGAGTGTCTGAGGTACCGAGGGTCTGAGGTGACCTGGGAGTGTAGGGGAGAACTAGGGAGTGTAGGAGGTGTACCTGGGAGTGTCAGAAGGTACCTGGAGGCCAGAGGTGTACCTGGGAGTGTCAGAGGAACCAGGAGGCCAGAGGTGAACCAGGGAGTGTCTGAGGTGTACCTGGGAATATCGGAGGTACCTGGGAGTATCGAGGTGTACCTGGGAGTGTCAGAGGTGCACATGGGAGTGTCTAGAGGTACCAGGAGTGTCAGTGAGTACTTGGGAGTGTCAAAGGTGTACCAGATATCGGAGGTACTGGGAATATCGGAGGTGCTCATGGAGTGCCAGAGGTACCTGGGAGTGTCGTGGATGCACCTGGAATGTCAACAGGTGTACCAGGGAGCTCAGAGGTACTGGCAGTGTCAAAGAGGGTACTTGGGGGGTGTGAGAGGTACCAAGGAGTGTCAGAGGTGTACCTGGGAGGCCGGAGGTGTACCTGGGAGTGTCAGAGGTACCAGGAATGTCAGGAGTACCGAATGTCAGAGGTGTACCTGGGAGTATCAGAGGATATACCTGGGAGGCCAGAGGCACCTGGAGTTTGAGAAGTGCACCTGGGTGTGTCGGAGATTTACCTGGGAGGCCAGAGGCACGGGAGGCTGAGAGATGTGCCAGGAGTGTCAGAGGTGAAACAAGGAGGTCAGGAGGTGTACCTGGGAGGTCAGAGGTGTACCTGGGACTATCGGAGGTACCTGTGAGTATCGGAGGTGTACCTGGGAGGCAAAAATACCTGGGAGTATCAGAGGTGTATCTGGGAGTGCAGGGAGGTACCTGGGAGTGCGTGTAACTGGGAGCAAGCCGGAGGTGTAACTGGGAGTGCTGGAGTGTTACCTGGGAGGCTGGAGGTGTACCTGGGAGGCCAGGTGTACCAGGAGTGTTAGTGGAGTACCTGGGAGGCCAGAGGTGTACCTGGGAGGTCAGGGGTGTACCTGGGAGTGTCTGAGGTGACCATGTCAGAGGCACCTGGACAGGTGTACCAGGAGGCCAGTGAGTACCTGGAGTGTCGGAGGTGTACCTGGAGTGCTAGCAGGAGGAGAGGCACCTAGGAGAGTCAGAGGTGAACCAGGAGTCAGAGAGTACCTGGGGTGTCAGAGGTACCTAGGAGTGTCAGAGGTGTACCTGGGACCACGGAGGCATACCTGGGAGTATCGGAGGTACCTGGAGTGCTGGAGGTACCTGGGAGCATCAGAGGTACCTGGGAGGCTGTCAGATGTGTACTTGGGAGTGCCAGGTGACCTGGGGTGTCATGGGTACCTGGGAGTGCCAGGAGTGTACCTGGGAGTGCCTGAGGTACCTGGGAGGTCAGAGGAGCACCTGGGAATGTCAGAGGTGCACTGGGGTGTCAGAGTGTACCCAGGAGGCCAGAGGTGCACTTGGAGTGTCGGAGGTGTACCTGGGATTATCGGAGATGTATCTGGGAACATCGGAGGCCTGGGAGTGCCAGAGGTGTACCTGGGAGGTCGGAGATGTACCTGGAATGTCACAGGTGTACCAGGGAGTGTCAGAGGTGTTGGTGTCAGAGGTGTACCTGGGGTGTGAGAGGTGTACCTAGGAGAGTCAGGGGGTACTTGGGATTGTCGGAGGTACCTGAGAGGTTCAGAGGTGCACCAGGGAATGCTGGGGTGAGTACCTGGGAATGCAGAGGTGTACCTGGGAGTATCAGAGGTGTACCGGGAGTGCTCAGTGGTGACCTGGGAGTGTGGAGGTGTACCTGGCAGGTCAGAGATGTAATCCTGGAGTGTCTGAGGTGCACCTGGGAGGTCAGAGGTGACCTGGGAGGCCAGAGCACCAGGAGTGTAAGAGGTGCACCTGGGAGGCCAGAAGTGTACCTGGGAGGCCAGAGGTACCTGGGAGTGTCAGAGCGAACCAGGAGTGTCAGAGGTGAACCAGGAGGCCTGAGGTGTACCTGAATATCGAGGTGTACCTGGGAGGTCAGGAGGTGTAGCAGGAATGTCAGTGGAGTACCCGGAGGTCAGACGTACCTGGGAGAGCATCAGAGGTGTACCTGGGAGGCTGTGAGCTGTACCTGGGAGTGTGAGAAGTGTACCTGGGAGCAACATGCAACTGAACGAAGCACAACAGAT
>NW_024716269.1:0-4897 GCF_018991925.1 Homarus americanus | reverse complement strand
GGGGACTTGGAAAGGGTGGCATAAGCGTCATCGTCGTTACTTCGTGACAACATCCAGGTATCCTGCAGCCCGCCATTCGTCGTCTAGCTCGGCGTGGGGTATAAGCAATATATCAGCCTCGCTTCCACAGGAGACCCGCGGCGTCCTCAAGGTGTTTCTGGAAACGTCATCCGTGACGCCGTCACCCTACACCGAAACGCAAAAAGGAAGACGTGCCGCCATGGATGTATGGTTTATGCCCTGAAACAGCAGGAATGCACCCTTCTATGGTTTTGGTGGTTAAAAATCAACCCCTGATGAATGAGCGCACATACCACACGACAACCAAATATACGGACTAAGGCTGCAGGTTACATTTAAATCGCTAAGAGGTTAATTTGGAGCACTGGAGTAAATCGTTGAAAATATATCCAATAACGAAGATCCTCTCTAATTCTGGACTTTGTGGTGCGTGCCGGTTGGCGTGTGAACATGTTGGAACCACTTCCTAATAATTGTCTGATCGGTCGATTAAATCGATTAACATTCACTATCCGTTACCTCTATATAGCAGCGTATTCTGATATGACAGCCAGTTTATAATCTCCTATAACATGGCCTGCCTGTACGCACTATATTACTTCGGTAAGAGTAATGAGTTTTAATACGCAAAGTTGCAGTTAGCATTCATTCATACATACATACATACATACATACATAACATGCTAGTGGCAGGGGGGATTGAAGTGAATTTTAGGAGGATAGAATAGGTGCAGTGGCTAAACAGCGCTTGCGTGAGGGACTTTAAGCAGCAACTCGCCTGGATGCGGCAGGATAGAGTCAGGTCAAGCGTCCGGTGCATGTTGGGTTCCGCCATAGTTTCTCAGTGTTTGGTCGGCTTGATTGTGTGTGTGTTGTTTTCTTGTTTGGAGGAAATGTCTTGGTATTCTTCTTCTTAGCTTGAAGTTGATTTTCTTCTAACTCTTCTCCTCTTGTTGTTCGTCTTCCCCGTGTCTGCTATCATTCTGTAAAGACTCTATATATGTATGTAGGTATGAGTGAGTAACAGTTGCCGGTTACAGTGATACTTCATATTCGCTGGTGTTGTACTGTATGGCTTCGGTATTTCTTAATATACAAACGGCACCGTTAGGGGATTGAGGTATTTAAAAACCAGCCTACATTACTTATATATAGAAATAAATAATGTGGCTTGGACAATAATGACGACTACTCTCTCCTACCTAACCCAAACAAGGGCTTTTCGAAAGTATACATTGGACACAATTGACTTAGTACATACATTGGTGGTTTAACAAAAGCCCTCATTAGAGAAAGGTGAAGGAGCACACAGTGAACATACAGATTAATGTTTGCACGCATAGATCATGTAAGGTGAGGTGTTGAACACCAGACACGTAGTGTAGTAACTCCCTCACAGATGGCGTTAGGAGGGGCCTGATGATGTAGCAGTTACCTCACAGATGGTGTTATGAGGAACTTCACATGATGATGCTGTAGCAAAACATTCACTACGTGGTGTCGTAGCATC
Source organism: Homarus americanus (assembly GCF_018991925.1). Classification (NCBI taxonomy): domain Eukaryota; kingdom Metazoa; phylum Arthropoda; class Malacostraca; order Decapoda; family Nephropidae; genus Homarus; species Homarus americanus. The sequence goes on along the minus strand of NW_024716269.1, from coordinate 3,366 downwards.
TTGGGGACACCACGTGGTCCACATGACTCACTCATTCAAGTGGGTGAGGTGTGGTCCCAGGCCTCTCTATCGTGGAGTCTCAGGGGAAGTATAACCGGGTACCTGGGACCTCACTGTGTGAAGGTGGTTAGCTAGCTTAGGTAAGACTCAACTGCCGAGTTGTTTTTCACTGAGTTAAGCACTGTTCACCACTATTCATCACTGGTTCCATTCCTTTGCCAAATGAGATAGTACCTTATGGCAAGAACTTGTTGATAGTCCGGTGGGGAGGAGGGTTCAGGGGAGTGAGTTGGTATGGGCCAACATATAAATAATAATAATAATAATAATTAACGGTTTATTGAAAGTGCTTGGCAGCCAGAAGGCTGAAAATATACAGTTACATATTTGGGGAATGGGTTACGAATTACAAATAATATACAAGTAACATGAGTGACACAAATAAGACATATAATAACTAGCTGGGGAAAAGCTCAAACTACAGTTCATTTCAACATAGTGACAGTGCAAGGAGTAGTGTTTACTGGGAGTGAGTATACTGATTTATTACAAGTTATCGATAATTTTTACAATGGTTGGGACTGGGCTGTTCTTATAGAGATCAGTTCGTGCACGTATGGGCTGGATGCGGTTGTGGTGTCGAAGAGCAATTCTCGGACTAGGGATCTCAGGTGGTAGTAGGAGCCGGTGTCGGGGATGGTGTAGAAGCTTCTTACCAAATTTGCAGATGAGGTCGTGGTGATGGTCAGTGAGAGTCTAAAGGGTCGGTCAGTGTGTTGAGCGCTTCTTGATATGTGGAGTAGGAAGGGTAGAGAATAATCTTGCATGGCCTCTTTTGCACTTTTTCTAGGTGTTTACGTTGTGTGGCATTTAGGGAAGAAGACCAGGTGAGCTTGGGAAGTATGAATGTTGTGTAAACACTGAGGAGCTCGTGTGCAGGAACACCGAGGGACTTGAGTCGGCGTAGGAGGTGGAGACAGAAACTGGAGGATTTGATAACTTCACTGACGTGTGGTTTCTAATTTAGTTTGTTGTCTATATGTATGTGTGTGTGTGTGTGTGTGTATATACTACTGTACTTTTTAGATCCTCCTACGCAACCTAACCTATTATAGTTAAGTATACCAAGCTCAGGATCAGGCCAGGTGGCCGTCTCGCGGACAACAATGTAAGTTTTTTACAATGGTTGGGACTGGGCTGTTCTTATAGCGATCAGTTTCGATGCATATGGGCTGGATGCGGTTGTGGTGTCGAAACAGTTCTCCGGACTTGGAGCAGAATTGTTGACGCTGATCCCAATGGTGGAGTCGTCGACATATTTCCAGCGAGCAGGGGTTTCTCTTAGGGCATCATTGATGAGCATAAGGAAGCAGAGTGGTCCCATCTTGGTGCCTTGGGGGACGCCACAGGTGAGTGACTGAAAGGTGGAGACAGCCAGCCCCTCGGAAGCGTACAGCTTGGCGTCGGTCACTGAGGAAGTCTGTAAGCCCTGGTATAATAAGACTTCTCCGAAGCCCGAGGTCAATAGCTTAGTTGATGATTATATTGTGGTCGACTAGGTCGAACGCTTTAGTGAAATCAATGAAGGCGACAGCTACAGACGTTTTTCGTTTCTCGAGATGGCGGTATATGTAATCGAGAAAGCTGACAAGACAGTCAGTCAGTCAGTGGTGGAGGAAGTTTTCATGTTGCCAAATTGCTGAGGGTCTACTACGACTCCTGCAATATCAGCAAAAGCCCAGCCAGTCGAACACAAAACTTTCACAGATTAGGCTGGGTATTGGGGTGATTGCAATAGGTCGTAGCTGATTTAAGGATTGTGGGTTGGTTGACTTGGGCACTGGTGATACATAAGAGGTCTTCCAGTCAGCTGGGCATCTGGCTTGACTGAGAGAAGCATTGATGATGGAGCATAGGGGTTTAGCAAGCTCCGGGGAGAAGTCCTTGAAGCGTTTCATTGGTAAGTCAATGGGGGTGGTAGAGCGTTTTAATTTTAGTTTGTCCAGGCGTTTTGCTATTTCAAATACTTCTACTAAGTCAGTGGGAAGGGGGGGGCTGGTAGGTAAGCAGGGAGAGTGGTTGTGTCAAGCCGGGGGAGCGTCTGGCATATAGTAGCGAAGTGTGTGTGTGTGTGTGTGTGTGTGTGTGTGTGTATACTACTGTACTTTTTAGATCCTCCTACGCAACCTAACCTATTATAGTTAAGTATAGTAGGCTATACACTATTTTGTTAGTATGTGTTATAAAATGAAATTGCATGTTATTATTATTAATATTATTATTATTAATATTATTATTATTATTATTATTATTATTAGTAGTAGTAGTAGTATTATTATTATTATTATTGTTATTATTATTACATGTTAATATAATACTAAGTTGCCTGCCAGATTTCCTCAGAGATGGGAGGAGCACATTGGCGGCGGTGTTGTTTATACTCCGCCCGATTACTGATTCCTATTCACCGAGCCAGAGCTGGCGGGCGGCGTGTTATGTGCCACGTTTTGTTTCCCATTGGGCGTACCGCTCAGCTGGGGAGTAGGAGATTTCATAAAAAGAAAGTTTGAGTGGAGAGCACACCTTTTCCTTCACATACAGTTATCTTAGACCATCTACTAGTATAATAGTTTGCACAAAAATACTCTACACTCTTTCTAGGTTATTGTTATGTTTTTTTTTTTTTTTTTGATTTCTCATCAGATTGTGCATTCAACTAATATACACTATTAGTGTGTTTATTATTATGTTTTATAGTATTATTTCGTATAATATTGGGTAACACAATTAGAGTCACTAGTATAGTATATTTTCGGGGTTTATAGCAGTTTGTGGTCTAATAGTATCATGCTTTATGAGTGGTGTTCTATGTAGTGATGGATGATTAGGCAATAAAATATGCTTTGGGTGTTTATAGCAGTTTGTGGTCTACTAGTATCATGCTTTATGGGTGGTGTTCTATGTAGTGATGATTAGGCCATAAAATATGCTTTTGGTTTATTGCTAACAAAATATACTTTGCTCTACCGATGGAGTGCAAAACATGGTGAAACTTACATACACCGTTAATAAAGTATTGGTGGAAGAAGAAGAAGAAGTAAGAGGAAGAATTGTGGAGGGAATGAACAGTGAGACAATGTAAAGCCTCCAGGATGGCGGCAGCGTTTCTGTTATTAATATATAATAAGACAATAGGAAAATAATTTGATAGAGTTAGGAGGGAGAATGATGTCTCACTCAAGTTACTTATCTCAGGACATCAGTTCAGGAGTTCCCAGAAACTCCAACCCACTGAATACGTGACAACGTTTTAAGGAAGTCAAAATCGATTATCATTGGACATCAGACTTCCTTGTGTATCTTGAG
>NW_024716268.1:0-5254 GCF_018991925.1 Homarus americanus | reverse complement strand
ACAGACAGAGGTAGGCAACAGACAGAAGTATGCAACAGGCAGAAGTAGGCAAAATACAGAGGCAGGACACAGACAGTAGGCACTAGAACAGAGGTAAGACGCAGACAAGTGGGCAACAGACAGAGGCAGTTGGCAGACCGATGTGAAGCAACAGACAAAGGTAGGCAACAGACAAAGGTGGGACACAGAGAGAGGTAGGCACTAGACAGAGGTAAACACAGACCGAGGTAGGGAAAGACAGAGGCAGTTGGCAGACCGATGGAGGCAACAGACAGAGTGAGCAACAGACAGAGGTATGAAAAAGACAGAGGTGAGGAAACAGACCGAGGGTAGGAAAAAGACAGAGACAGTTGGCAGACCGATGTGGACAACAGACAGGGGTAGGAAAAAGACAGAGGTAGGCAACAGACAGAGGTGGGAAACAGACCGAGGTAGGGAAAAAGACAGAGACAGTTGGCAGACCAGGTGGTAGGCAACAGACAGGTGGGCAACAGACAGGGGGTGAGCAACAGTCAGGGTTAGGACACAGACAGAGGTAGGCAACAGACAGAGGTAGGCAACAGACAGAGGTAGGACACAGAGAGAGATAGGCAACAGACAGAGGTAGGCAACAGACAGAGGTAGGGAACAGACAGAGGTAGGCAACAGACAGAGGTAGGACACAGAGAGAGATAGGCAACAGACAGAGGTAGGACACAGAGAGAGATAGGCAACAGACAGAGGTAGGCAACAGACAGAGGTAGGCAACAGACAGAGGTAGGCAACAGACAGAGGTAGGACACAGAGAGAGATAGGCAACAGACAGAGATAGGACACAGACAGACATAGGGAACAGACAGAGGTAATCATCAGACATAGGTAGGAGACAGACAGAGGTAGGCAACAGACAGAGGTAGGAAACAGAACAATGTAGGCAAAAGACAGAGGCAGGAGGCAGACCGAGGTAGGCAACAGACAGAGGCAGGCAACAGACAGAGGTAGGAAACAGAACAATGTAGGCAAAAGACAGAGGCAGGAGGCAGACCGAGGGAGGCAACAGACAGAGGTAGGCAAGAGGCAGAGGCAGTAAACAGAGAGGTGGTGGTAATGCTGATGTTGATTACTAGGTATGTTACTACTGTACTGTTCTGTATAGTTGACCTCTACCTACCAATCTCTGTTTTGTAGTGGTGATGCTGATGTTGATCTAACAGGTACCTTTCTACTCTACTGTATAGTTGGCCTCTAAATACCACTCTCTGTTTTGTGGTGGTGATGCTGATGTTGATTTACCAGGTATGTTATTACTGTACTACTGTACTGTATAGTTGGCCTCTAAATACCACTCTCTGCTTGGTTGTGGTAATGCTGATGTTGATCTACTACTGTAGGTACTGTAAAGTTAACCTCAACCTACCTCTCTCTGTTTGCTTGGTGTAATGCTGATGTTGATCTACCAGGTACATTACTACTGTCTCGGGATGGCGTAGCAATCCTGGCTTGGTTTTTAGAGGGGGCAGTTCAAAAGATATCGAAGTCATTAAACTATTAGGCGAACATATGGGCACGTGGGTGGAAGAGACAAAACTAAATTAGATAGGGAGTTTAAACCTAAACGCGGCAAAGGGAGGACTCAGAACACGACTAACTTAAATGTCTACTACGCGAACAGTAGAAGTATGAGAAAGAAAATGGATGATATTAGGGCCTTGGTATGTACCCAAAAAATCGATATAATAGCATTCACTGAAACATGGATCAACCTACTGTAGACTCACGTGAGTTACCCGTCGAATACCAAATTGCAGGTGACAAATTGTTCCATGCCGATAGGCAGACCAAGAAAGGAGGCGGAGTAGCAACCTATGTCAGGGATAATCTGAAGTGTGAAATAAATAAGGAAATTAAAACTGAACGGAATACAGAAACAATTTGGATAGAATTAATCGTTGGTAGGGAAAAATTAATCACTGGAGTAATATATGGACCTCCCAATTTTGAAAGAGTTAATGAGCGACTTATCTGGGATGAAATGCGCAGGGCTTCCATACACAACAAAGTCTGTATAGTAGGCGACTTTAACCTTGGCCAAATAGATTGGCTGACCTTACAGGTAACTCAGAATCAGAGGATTTTCTCGAAACGATCCAGGAGTTTTTCCTAAGTCAACATATAACCGAACCCACCCGGGGTAATAATATACTCGACTTAGTTCTGTTGAACAGAGAAAACCTCATTAAAAATGTCGAGGTAGGAAATGAGCTTGCAAACAGAGATCACAAAAAAATTAGATTCCAGTTAGATTTTCAGGGCAGACGTAAGGAAAATTCCACAAACGTCCCAGATTTCAGAAGGGCAAACTTTGATAGTTTGAAGAGGCTTGGGGGGGAACCTGACGGTTGAAGTCTACCTGATAACGAGATCTGAGATTGCCGAGTTCCACGACAATTTAAATAGTGAGTTACTTAATACACAAATGCAGAACATACTATACAAAAAACTCAGATCAAACAACAATGACCCAAAATGGATAAATAATTATTTAAAGAACATTATTGGCCAAAGGAAGGCTATAGGTAGAAGGATAAATCGTGGCGAAATTTGCCTACGGGATTATTATAATGTATTGACGAGTAGGATTAACACCGAGATAAGGAGAGCTAAATGCAAGGTACTACAGATAGGGAAGACGAATACAAACGTTAAGTATAAACTAGGTAACACGGAAATAGAAAACTCAGTTTGTGAAAAAGATCTAGGTGTATTTGTTAGCAACGACTTGAAACCTAGAAAACAATGTATTAGCGTTCGCAACAAGGCAAACAGGATTCTTGGGTTCATATCTAGGTCTGTGAGTAACAGAACTGCTGACGTTATCTTGAAACTTTACCTAGCATTAGTGAGGCCACACATGGATTATGCGGTTCAGTTCTGGTGTCCTTATTATAGAATGGACATAGATTCTTTGGAGAGGGTACAAAGAAGAATGACAAAAATGATCCATAATATTAGAAACCTTCCATATGAAGAAAGACTGAAAAGCTTAGGCTTACATTCATTAGAGAGGCGTAGAGTTAGGGGAGATATGATAGAGGTGTACAAGTGGGTAAGTGGGATTAACAAGGGTAAAATGGAAGATGTTCTGAAGCTCAGTAATAACGAAATAACTAGAACAAATGTCTTTAAATTAGATAAATTCCGATTCAGAAAGGATATAGGCAAGCACTGGTTTGGTAATAGAGTTGTGGATATGTGGAATAGGCTACCGAGTCCTATAGTAGGATCGGGGACGCTAGGGAGCTTCAAGACGAAGTTGGATAGGCACATGGAAGTGCTGGGATGGGTGTGAAAGGGATCTGCCCTGTATGGGCCAGTCGGCCTCCTGCAGTATCCCACTTTCTTATGTTCTTATGTTATGTAAGTAAGAAACTTAAGCCAAGTAAACAATGTGTTTTTGCTCGTAACAAGGCTTATAAAGTGCTTGGGTTCATACAAAGAAGTGTTAGTTACAAGACTAGCGAGGTCATCCTAAAACTGTATCTTGCTCTTGTGAGACCACACCTGGATTACACAGTTCAGTTCTGGTCACGGTATTACAGAATGGATATAGAATCATTGGAAAGAATTCAGAGGAGAATGACAAGACTAATCCCGGGCATTAGGAACCTTGAGTATAGAGACAGGTTAAAGCATCTTAATTTGCACTCCCTCGAGAGACGCAGAGCGAGAGGCGACCTGATAAAGGTGTATAAGTGGAAGTCAGGGCTAAACATAGGGGACATTACGAAGGTACTCAAACTATCCAACCAGGAGCGAACTCGTAACAATGGTTTTAAATTAGACAAATTTAGATTTCGTCTTTCTAGGGAATGCAAGTTTAGTTTCTTTAACCTATCCTGATATGGAAGGTTTCTAAGTCCCGGAATCATTTTCGTCATTCTTCGCTGCACCGACTCTAGTGAATTGATACCCATTCTATAATAAGGGCACCAGAACTGAACCGCATAATCGAGGTGCGGCCTGACTAGCGCAAGATATAGTTGCAATATGACCTCTGCACTCTTATTACTTACACTTCTAGATATAAAACCCAATACTCTGTTTGCCTTATTTCGAACATTAACGCACTGTTTTCTAGGCCGTAGGTCTGGGCTTACAAGTACCCCTAGGCCTCTTTCACAAGTCGACTTCTCTAGGTTGATGTTGTTAAGGCTGTATACAGTGACAGTATTTGTTCTTCCAATATTAAGTACGCTGCACTTGCTGGTGTTGAATTTCATTTGCCATTTTTCAGACCACCCCTGCAGTTTATTTAGATCCTCCTGTAATGCATTTGCATCCTGCCCTGAATTAATTTGCCGCCCAATTTTGGTGTCATCCGCAAACTTGCTTATGTCATTATACAAGCCATAACGAAGCAAGAACTAAAATGGACCTACTATAACGAAAAATACTCTGAAGCACTAGTGGAAGCTTACCTGATAAACCAAAGAATTAAAATATGGAGACACAACTTCAAAAAAGAAGAACAATGGAAATGTGCACTCCCTCGAGAGACGTAGAGCGAGGGGCGACCTGATAGAGGTGTACAAGTGGAAGGCAGGGCTAAACAAAGGGGACACAAGGGTACTCAAACTATCCAACCAGGAGCGAACTCGTAACAATGGTTTTAAATTAGACAAATTTAGATTTAGGCGGGAAATAGGTAAACACTGGTTTGGAAACAGAGTGGTGGATGAATGGAACAAGTTACCAAATATCATCATTAACTCGAATACGCTGAATAGCTTCAAACATAGGTTGGATGCTTATATGAGCAATAGGGGTTGGGTGTAAACGGGACTGCCCAGTATGGGCCAATAGGCCTGCTGCAGTTTCCTCCATTCTTATGTTCTTATGAAATCCGTAACGGACTGGTACCGGACAAGAGATCGCCACCCGCGCAACAAACAAGAAACAAAAAATCAAAACACAATGAATAACGACAAACACAGAAGACTTACCATCATACAACACAACGTCCGCAACTGGGAAACAAATAAAAACAACCTTGCAAACACATACCTCAGCATTGATCCGAACTTAATTTTAATAAATAGTCAAGGCAATTCAAAGTCCAAGAAGATAAAAATATTTGGATATACAGCCTACCAAAGAAATAAAACAGAAGAATTAAATGATGGCGTGGCCATTGCTGTAAAACACATACTTAAACATCAAATCATCGACGATTTCCAGGATGAATTCCTAGGAATCAAAATAACTACCACACTTA
>NW_024716267.1:0-9881 GCF_018991925.1 Homarus americanus | reverse complement strand
GTTATATATATTCTTAGTTATCAGACAGTCAGTATGTGTGAGAGTCTGTTACATGCATATGGAATCAGAAAGACTAGAAACTGATGTGAAAATAATTGTATGTTTCTGGCGTAACTTAAAGGCTCACACCAAATGACAAAAGATTCTCAAAAGGTGACCATTAGCTTTTCCCACCGAGTGTTGTGATCTTCTTAGCGGCAAAACCCTTCAAGAAAAACCACCAAGCGAGTATTTTTGTTGTTGCTCGCGATGTATTTTTAAACAATTTATATTTTGTATTTCCTCGTAGTGTGCATGAATAAGTAATTGTAGAATGATTTTTTTTAGATGTTTAAGATAGAATGTATTGTTTAGCCTGTTGGTGAGGGAGGGAATAGACAATAGAATGAATGTCGAAGATTAATCTGACTGAGCGAAACATGGAAGGGAAAACATAGAAGAGGGGGGAGGGAGAGGACGGTGGGAATAACACAAATAAAATGATCATGTTTCAATTTGGGATGATGGAGGAAGTGTATACAGTACACAAGAGTAAATAAAGGATTATAAGTCTTTCTGATACAAGGAAAAACGTGAGAAAACAGAAGAGTGAAAATTGATGACGACTTTTCGAGTGATGTAGAAATAAAACACACACACACACACACACACTGAAAGTGATGATAGTTCCATCTTCAGTGATTCTACCTGACACAAAGATCGAGGAGAACCAATAAAAATAACGAAAGAAAGAAAGAGAGAGAAAAAAAAGCTAACATAAAAATCAAAGAAAACGGTGAGCAGAAAATCCCAGCTGGTAATTTTGGGTCCAGCCAATCATACCCGGGGGACAATTAAGGCCTCTGGAGGCTAGTGGCAACTTTTCTCAAGTTTCTTAGAAGGCAGTGAAACAATTTGAACATTCTATTCATTCTCTCTCTCTCTCTCTTTGTGGGTTTTCCTCACCTACAGTTTAAGGTAATTTTCTTCTTCGTGTTAATGTTTACTGTACAGAAAGAACAAGGCTGTAGGGGTAGCTTAGTGAGAGCTAGTGCTGGTGTTTTGATCATGTGCTACTTTTGTCATTGCTACTTGTTACTTTGGTGTTAATCTTGCATTACTTGAGTTGCTTTTGTAGTCTTTTGTTATTGTTGAGTTAATCTTTTTCTTCTTTCTATAATGTTATTTTGGTTGTTATTATTTACGTTTGGTATTGTAAAGGTGTGTTACTGTGATGTTACTCTTCTCATAATTGTGTTTGTCACTTAATTGTTGAGTTACTGTTAGGTTAATACTCTGTTACCTTAAGTGCTTTTGTTGTTACTGGTTCGTTACTTTTATATTTCTCTGTAACTATCATGGTGCTCGTGTTAATTTTAGAGAGTGTGTTAGTTTTATGTTATTGATGTGCTACTTTAGCGCTACTTTTGCTACTTTTGCGTTACATTGTGCTACGTTTTATTAATTTTGTTATTGCACTGCCATTGTGTTGCATTCTATTTCGTTATTAGTTTACGCGTAATGTTGTTGCCGTTATCGTTCGTAATAATGTTAATATACTGTAGCTGATATCGCTATTTTATGTGCTTCAACTACTAGGGTTTTGAAGTACCCTAAACAGTATCGCTCAATGTTATTACGGTACACGAAAGAAAACCCAGGGACCTTCAGAGTGTTTTTCAGAATCTACAATGTTGTTTCTGTGTTTTCTTACGCCCAAGGTCTCAACTCATCGTTCTCTAAATTTTTTTTTATAAATTTCTTAAAGCATTATTTAAAAACTATATATGTAAGATAAATATTCTTTTGTTGTTAAATAATGTACTCTTGTTCAGTCTTAGATTTTTGCAGTTTTCCAAGTCAGATTTGTTCACGCTAGACAAAAGATTTTAAAGTTTAAGTAAGCTTTAATAAGTTATTTTTTTTACCATTTTATAAATATTAACAGATAAGGTCTTAAACATTTTATTTTTAACATTAAACTTTAGGTAAACATTATAAACATTATTCGATCTCAACACATATTTTTCCTCTATTTTTTGTTGTTGAAGTGTTGTGTTTCTTTTTATATAGCTAAGGTCTTTCAAACACTCAATATTAGGTCATTTTTAACGCTAATTTTAACATTTCTTTTACAAATTAGGAAATATTATAATCTCTTTATTTTAATGTATTTTGGTGTTTTAACAACTGACATTAGAATCATTAATAACTAAGCAAATTCTTCCATATAAGATAATTGCCTAATATCTGAAAATACATCCTTAAACCCCTTGTGTACCGTGGTCTAACCCCTTGTGTACCGTGGTCTAACCCCTTGTGTACCGTGGTCTAACCCCTTGTGTACCGTGGTCTAACCCCTTGTGTACCGTGATCTAACCCCTTGTGTACCGTGGTCTAACCCCTTGTGTACCGTGGTCTAACCCCTTGTGTACCGTGGTCTAACCCCTTGTTTACCGTGATCTAACCCCTTGTGTACCGTGATCTAACCCCTTGTGTACCGTGGTCTAACCCCTTGTGTACCGTGATCTAACCTCAGGTAAATCAATTAACCCCTGTGTACCGTGGTTCAACTCCCCAGGCAATGTGATCTAACCCCAGTACTGTGAGATCTAGAATCCCCTGTGTACCGTGGTTCAATCCCCTGTACCGGTTCAAACCCCTAGTACCGTGATCTAACCCCTGTGTACTGTGAGGATCTAACCCTCAGTACCGTGGTTCAAACCTCAGTACTGTGGTCTAACCCTGTACCAGATCTAACCCCAGTACCGTGGTTCAACTTTGTGTACTGTGTGGTCCAACCCTTGTGTGTACCGTGATTCAACCCCTTGTGTACCGTGTGTGAGATTCAACCCTTGTGTACCGGGGAGTTCAACCTCAGTACTGTCTAACCCTCAGTAGCCGTGATTCAACCCTTGTACCGTGATCTAACCCCTTGTGTACCGTGGTTTAACTCAGTACCGTGGTCTAACCCTTGTGTACCGTGGTCTAACCCTGTGTACCGTGGTCTAACCTCAGTAACTGTGGTCTAACCCTAAAAATGTGATCAACCCTGTGTACCGTGATCTAACCCCTAGGTACTGTGGTCTAACCTCTTGTACCGTGGTTCAACCCCAGTACCGTGATCTAAACTCCTTGTGTACCGTGATCTAACCCCTTGTGTACCGTGGTCTAACCCCTTGTGTACCGTGGTCTAACCCCTTGTGTACCGTGATCTAACCTCTTGTGTACCGTGGTCTAACCCCCTGTGTACCGTGGTCTAACCCCTTGTGTACCGTGATCTAACCCCTTGTGTACCGTGGTCTAACCCCTTGTGTACCGTGGTCTAACCCCTTGTGTACCGTGGTCTAACCCCTTGTGTACCGTGATCTAACCCCTTGTGTACCGTGATCTAACCCCTTGTGTACCGTGATCTAACCCCTTGTGTACCGTGGTCTAACCCCCTGTGTACCGTGGTTTAATTCACGGTACGCAAGGTAATTAATAATAGTAAGATTAAAGGTAAAATATAGGTATTACAGATAAGTATAAAATAACTCCTAAAGTATTACAGGAACAGCAGTGGCCATCAAGATATCCGCTGGTCGAGACAGAAATTCGTAATTTCCTTTTTTGTTTTTATTTTGACTATTTTTATTTTTGCTGCTGCTGCTATTATTATTATTATTATTATTATTATTATTATTATTATTATTATTATTATTATTATTATTATTATTATCATTATTATTACTATTATTATTATTATTATTATTATTATTATTATTATTATTATTATTATTATTACTATTATTATTATTATCATTATTATTACTATTATTATTATTATTATTATTATTATTATTATTATTATTATTATTATTATTATTACTATTATTATTATTACTACCTTTACATTTACAGAAGGGGTAAAATGGATATAAAGTTTTTGCTGCCGTGTGACTTACTGTTTTGTTACTATTAATCTGATGCTGTTATCGTTATGGGTGTAAATATTATAATGTATTGCAGAGTTTTAACATTAGAAGATCATTGAAACACCTTCACTACGGGACGTCGCTTTTGATATTTGATTTTTCATAATGCCAAGCGATTTTATTCAGCACAGAGTGTTTTGATGACTTGGTTGTGGGTGAGTGAGTGATGTTTGGTTGTTACTGTAGTTGTGTTGCGATGTTTGGAGGTGTTATAGGGGAGTGTTGCTGTGTTGTAATTGCTCTTCACTACATGAATATTAATAAATAATGAATGATATTATGGTCCTTTGATGTGAGTGTGTGTGTGAATTAGAATTATGAAGTAGAACCTTTTTATAAGAGTGTGATTGTCGTTTGTCGTATATAAATTATAATGGTTGTTACATTGATACTACGAAAGGATTATTTTCTTAACACACACAGATTCCTTTAGTCTAAATGAGAAAGATAAGACAGCCATTTTTTTGTATATTTTTTTTGTACACCTGAAAATATAACAAATTACTGAGAAACACAAAGTTCACAATAAAATCACATTAAAAACATATTGCTCATTTGATTAGGGACTAAAATCGTAAATCGAGATAAATGAAACAAATTGATGAATCACATTGAAAATTTATGAAACTTAAAGGGCGAAGTGTTCTTACGGATGTTCACCTAACAAACACAATGCGAGTTACCTGTTCAGCGATAAACAAGCAAACACACACTCACACACACACACACACACACACACACACACACACTCACACACACACCACAAACAAACTTTGCAAAATAGTTCAACATTTCGTGACTGTGGTCTTAAGGTCAGGGTCAGGTTAGAGGCTACAACCACTCACTACTAACCTGACCAATTGACGGAGCCAACATTCACTCGAGAACCAGACGGGATAACTTAACCAATATTCATCACTTTTGTATTATAGAATTGATGTGTCTGTTCCTCATATACCGTCATCACATTCGAGCATTGGGATGTAATAAACACAAATGACCTAACCTAACCTAGCCTAACCTAACCTGCCACTAAAACCAGATTTTCTATTACATAACGCTAAGACAGTGGTTCTCAACCTTGTTTGCCCCATGCACCCCTTTCACCATATGTCAGAATGTCATTCCCCCCTCCTTTCCAAGATTGTCTGCCTCAATAAGTGCATTCCAAATAATATGCATATAATACTGAAAATCCTTTATTTTTTCCATATTAGTACATATACATTTACAATTTTACATGGATTATTTTTATAGTGGAGTTTTACAAATTAAATGCCAATTGAAAATGTTGATGGATTTTTAAAACTTGAATAAAAGTAAAATAGTTTTTTTTTATTTATAATGAATTACTTAACAGACCAAACTGAAGCATAATGCAATAAACAAAAAGTTCAATAGAATACCAGGATATTGTAAATTTGTAATTAATTTTATTCAGATGAAGATTACAGTCAATGAGAAACCTGTGATTGTTTTTTCTTCGCCAATTCTGGGATACGCGGAGGAGTGCTTGAAAGGGCACAACGCAGGTCATTTTCTACCTCTAATCTACTACGTTGCTTCGTTTTAATTTGCAACAGAGTTGAAAAGCCTGACTCACAAAGATATGTCGACACAAACGGAAGCAATGCACGGATAGCTCTTTCTGCCACTTTTGGGTAGGAATCGCACATCAAGGGCCAAAATTCTGTGATTGATTTCTCATCGAACATATCTCTTACTCCCGAATCAGTTTCCCCCCCGCCCCTGAAAACCTGAATTCCCCCCCTGGGGGGAATTCCCCCCTGGTTGAGAACCCCTGGTGTAGATGATGATGGTGTAGATGATGATGGTGTAGATGATGATGGTGTAGATGATAATAGTGTAGGGGGCTTTTAAGAATATGAAGTGGTTATCTTGACCTTGTAATAAGACAAAAATAATTAAATTTTCTTGTTCAATGTTAATATCTGTTTTAACTTAATTTAACTTAACTTCACCTGAACTTATCCTAAATCTAATCCCACCTAACTTAATCCTAACCTAATGTGATCTAAGGTTAAGTTAGATCACCTATGGCCTAGAAAACAGTGCGTTAATGATCGAAATAAGGCAAACAGAGTATTGGGTTTTATATCTAGAAGTATAAGTAATAAGAGTGTGGAGGTCATATTGCACTAATCAGGAAGTACCTCGATTATACTGTTCAATTCTGGTGCACTTATTTATAGAATGTATATCAAATAACTGGAGTCAGTGTAGCGAAGAATAACGAAAATAATTCTGGGACTTAGAAACCTTCCATATCAAGATAGATTAAAGAAATTTAACTTGCATTCCCTACAAAGACCAAGAGTGCGGGGAGATATGATAGAAGTCTACTTCTGTAAGTTGATGTTGTTAAGGTTGTACATTGACAGTATTTGTTTGTTCCAGTATTAAGTGCGCTGCACTTGCTGGTGTTGAATGTCATTTACAGTGCATTTCCATCTTGCCCGGCCACAAAATACCTCATCTCGTTGACATATCCTTGGCCTGTACATTTTTGGGCTTCTTTTCTTATCGGTACTCTTCAACGAGCTCCCGAACGGACTGTACAAACAGGAAAAAGAAAATGATAAACAATACACAGCAGAAGACAAACAAAACTCTGTATAGAGTTTTGTTGTCTCTACTCATTCCTGGAAGTAAGAAGGGGCTACCCTCTGCACCCTCAGACTGTGAGGAGGGGCTAGCTTTCGGCGATGAGGAGGGGCTAGCTACCGGCGGTGAGGAGGGGCTAGCTACCGACGGTGAGGAGGGGCTAGCTACCGACGGTGAGGAGGGGCTAGTTTCTTCACCCTCCGGCGGTGAGGAGGGGCTAGCTACCGACGGTGAGGAGGGGCTAGTTTCTTCACCCTCCGGCGGTGAGGAGGGGCTAGCTACCGGCGGTGAGGAGGGGTTGTTTGCACCAACGGCGGTGAGAGGAGGGCCACATCGGCAGAGGAGGGGTTGCTTCTGCACTGTGAGGAGGGGCTAGCTACCGGCGGTGAGGAGGGGCTAGTTTCTTCACCCTCCGACTGTGAGGAGGGGCTAGCTACCGGCGGTGAGGAGGGGCTAGTTTCTTCACCCTCCGTCAGTGATGAGGGGCTACTCTCTGCACCCTCCGTCAGTGATGAGAGGCTACCCCCTGCACCCTCCGTCAGTGATGAGGGGCTACTCTCTGCACCCTCCGTCAGTGATGAGAGGCTACCCCCTGCACCCTCCGTCAGTGATGAGGGGCTACCCTCTGCACCCTCCGTCAGTGATGAGAGGCTACCCCCTGCACCCTCCGTCAGTGAGGAGTGGCTAGTTTCTGCACCCTCCAGCGGTGAGGAAGGTCTACCTTTCACCAGTGGGGGAAGGATACCTTGCTCACCCTTCGGACGTGATTATTTTTGACAACCCTCCTCTGGTAAATAGAGTGGGATCAACTTGCAGCCAAACATTTTAGCGATATCGTTTCTCTCTTCAAATGTTAGGTGATAGGACGTCCATATGTGGAGTTATCGAGCTACACCTTGCTCGAATTGGGGATTCCAACTACAGGAGTATCCCATCAAGTGTATTATGAAAACAACAGATATCAGACAAGGTCTCGTCATAACTCGCGCTCTACGATGATATAGTATTTTGGAACAACCTGCTAGTCTTATTGTAGAAGCTCCTGTAGATATAGAGTCAGGTTGGAACTGTGAGAAAATGTTGAGTGTAGATGATGATAGTGTAGATCTACACTATTATCATCTACATTATCATCATCTACATGATCATCATCTACACTATTATCATCTACACTATCATCATCTACACGATCATCATCTACACTATTATCATCTACACCATTATCATCTACACCAACATCATCTACACCAGGGGTTCTCAACCAGGGGGGAATTCCCCCCAGGGGGGGAATTCAGGTTTTCAGGGGGGGGGGGGAACTGATTCGGGAGCAAGAGATATGTTCGATGAGAAATCAATCACAGAATTTTGGCCCTTGATGTGCGATTCCTACCCAAAAGTGGCAGAAAGAGCTATCCGTGCATTGCTTCCGTTTGTGCCGACATATCTTTGTGAGTCAGGCTTTTCAACTCTGTTGCAAATTAAAACGAAGCACCGTAGTAGATTAGAGGTAGAAAATGACCTGCGTTGTGCCCTTTCAAGCACTCCTCCGCGTATCCCAGAATTGGCGAAGAAAAAACAATCACAGGTTTCTCATTGACTGTAATCTTCATCTGAATAAAATTAATTATAAATTTACAATATCCTGGTATTCTATTGAACTTTTTGTTTATTGCATTATGCTTCAGTTTGGTCTGTTAAGTAATTCATTATAAATAAAAAAAAAAACTATTTTACTTTTATTCAAGTTTTAAAAATCCATCAACATTTTCAATTGGCATTTAATTTGTAAAACTCCACTATAAAAATAATCCATGTAAAATTGTAAATGTATATGTACTAATATGGAAAAAATAAAGGATTTTCAGTATTATATGCATATTATTTGGAATGCACTTATTGAGGCAGACAATCTTGGAAAGGAGGGGGGAATGACATTCTGACATATGGTGAAAGGGGTGCATGGGGCAAACAAGGTTGAGAACCACTGTCTTAGCGTTATGTAATAGAAAATCTGGTTTTAGTGGCAGGTTAGGTTAGGTTAGGTTAGGTCATTTGTGTTTATTACATCCCAATGCTCGAATGTGATGACGGTATATGAGAAAATCAGAGGTCAATTTATAATACAAAAAAGTGATGAATATTGGTTGCTATCCCAATTGTCTTTGAGTGAATGTTGGTTTGGTCAATTGGTCAGGTTAGTAGTGAGTGGTTGTAGCCTCTAACCTGACCCTGACCTTAAGACCACAGTCACGAAATGTTGAACTATTTTGCAAAGTTTGTTTGTGGTGTGTGTGTGTGTGCGTGCGTGCGTGTGAGTGTGAGTGTGTGTGTGAGTGTGTGAGTCAGTGTGTGTGTGTGTGTGTGCGTGTGTGTGTGTGTGTGTGTGTGTGTGTGTGTGTGTGTGTGTGTGTGTGTGTGTGTGTGTGTGTGTGTGTGTGTGTGTGTGTGTGTGTGTGTGTGTGTGTGTGTGTGAGTGTGTGTGTGTTTGCTTGTTTATCGCTGAACAGGTAACTCGCATAGTGTTTGTTAGGTGAACATCCATAAGAACACTTCGCCCTTTAAGTTTCATAAATTTTCAATGTGATTCATCAATTTGTTTCATTTATCTCGATTTACGATTTTAGTCCCTAATCAAATGAGCAATATGTTTTTAATGTGATTTTATTGTGAACTTTGTGTTTCTCAGTAATTTGTTATATTTTCAGGTGTACAAAAAAAATATACAAAAAAATGGCTAAGTCTTATCTTTCTCATTTAGACTAAAGGAATCTGTGTGTGTTAAGAAAATGAATTGGTGGTCAGCCAAAACAACTGAGGGTCCACCAGAGGGCTTTTCTGTTGACCGAGTCGAATGCCTTCGTTAGGTCAATGAAAGCCATGTACCGATCACGACGCTGATCTCTGCACTTTTTTGATATCTGACGGGCAGCAAAGGTCATGTGAGTGGTACTACATGATGGTCTAAAGCCAGATTGAGATTCTGGGAGGAAGTTTTCTGCTTCAGGAAGAAGTCTGTTAAGGAGGACTCGGGCGATAATCTTGCCAGCTATGGACAGTAGCTGCCACAGGCTGACCGGTCTCCCTTGTTCTTATAAATATTGACGATGGAGGAAGTCTTTTAGACCTTGATATTTCCTCCTTTTCCCATATATTCTCCAGAAGAGAGTAGAGACGGCTGGTAAGCAGAGGTCCTCCTGCTCTATACACCTCGGCTGGGATGCCATCAGGCCCTGAGGCTTTGTTATTTTTAATCTGTTTGGTGGCAATAGCTACCTCATCCAGAGATGGAGGATCGCTGAG
>NW_024716266.1:0-10698 GCF_018991925.1 Homarus americanus | reverse complement strand
TTGGAAGAAGCAATCAGTGTCAAGTTCATTCCCAAACTAGTGAAACACCACGACTTAACCCCAGTAGAAAGAACACTTCTTGCACTTCCACCAAGACTGGGAGGGATGGGACTAACTAATCCAGAGGAGATTGCTGACTCTGAACATCAAAATTCACTTAAGCTCACGGCAGCCCTCACTGACCACATAATAGCCCAGAATGCAACAGGGGAAGTGGACACCAGCGAAGTTAATAAGATCCATAGATCCATTACAACAGATCGGCAGCACTGCCAAAATGACATGTTGCAGCAACTATTGCTGCAGGTTCCAGAAAATTTGACAAAAAAAGTAGCTATAGCGCAGGAGGTGGGCGCCTCGAACTGGTTAACTACGTTACCGATAAGGGCAAATGGTTTCAGCCTTAACAAACAAGAATTTACAGATGCCATTGCTCTAAGGTACGGTTGGCCAGTAGATGGTTTGCCCTCCCAATGTGTGTGTGGCTATTCCTATGATGGCGATCACGCCATGGTTTGCAAGAAGGGGGGCTTCATATGCATGAGGCATGACGAGGTAAGGGATCTCACAGCAAATATGTTGAAGGAAACCTGCCGGGACGTCATGGTAGAACCGACCCTCCTTCCACTGGATGGCGAGATCCTCCAACACAGGACTTCAAACACATCTAACGAAGCCCGTGTGGACGTCAGTGCTCGAGGATTCTGGACGCCGGGACAGCGAGCCTTCTTCGACATCAGGATTTTTGATCCCATGGCCGTTTGTCACCGTAACCTAGCTCTCGATGCTGCACATAGGAGGAACGAGAACGACAAGAGAAGGGCATATGGGGAGAGAATTCAAAATGTCGATCAAGGCAGCTTCACTCCGCTAGTGTTCACAACCTCTGGTGGGATGGGCCCAAGCGCAAGATGTTTCTACGCCAGACTCGCGGAGCTGATCTCCGAACAGAAGCAGCAGCCCAGAAGTTATGTCACAGCCTGGATGAGATGTCGACTGTCCTCTCTCCTTCGGTCGGCTTTGCTCTGCCTCAGGGGAACGAGAGCTTCTGCCCCTACTCCGTCAACTGCTGCAGATATCGACTATGAGGCTACAGTCACCGAATGCCGCATCGATCTGCGGCTCAACTAATTTAACACAGATAGGATAGTTGCTTATGTATTAGGATATTTAATATTAAGGTAAATAAATGGTGGCGAAGGTGTGGCTATTGGGGGAGGCTGGAGGCCACGTTAAAAAAAAAAAGTAGTCCCGTGGTAGTAGTGAAGATGTGTAGTAGTAGTAGTAGTCTAGTGGTAGTAGTGAAGATGTGTAATAGTAGTAGTAGTCTTGTGGTAATAGTGAAGATGTGTAGTAGTAGTAATGAAGACGTGTTTAGTAGTAGTAGTAGTCTCGTGGTAGTAGTGAAAATGTGTAGTAGTAGTAGTGAAGACGTGTTTAGTAGTAGTAGTCTCGTGGTAGTAGTGAAGATGTGTAGTAGCAGTAGTGAAGACGTGTTTGGTAGTAGTTGTAGTAGTAGTAGTAGTAGTAGTAGTAGTACTAGTAGTGAAGATGTGTGTAGTAGTAGTAGTAGTAGTAGTAGTACTACTAGTGAAGATGTGTGTGGTAGTTGTAGTAGTAGTAGTAGTAGTAGTAGTACTAGTAGTGAAGATGTGTGTAGTAGTAGTAGTAGTAGAAGTAGTAGTAGTAGTAGTAGTACTAGTAGTGAAGATGTGTGTGGTAGTAGTTGTAGTAGTAGTAGTAGTAGTAGGGGGTCCGGGCGGCGTGGGTGTGTTGGGGTGCCTTCCCTGATTTAAAGTGTTATTGGTGGGGATATACTCAGTTTGTGGGAGCGAGAATTTCACAGTGTGTCGATGAACGTTTGATGTCACCTTGAGCATCATCGCCGACGGCTCTTCTCATTCCTTACGACATTAAACGCAAATATTGCTCGTGTTCACCGGCGATCTTCAAGTAAGCCTGTGAGTGTTTGAATGGTGGGTGGCTGGAGTTGCCAAGTGTCAGTGCCAGTGTGTCGATAGGCCTACCCTAGCAAGGGTGGCATCGCGACTCTCGCCCCTATGGGGCCAGTGCCTCGCGCTTTCAGTCGCCTCAAGTAACGGCCACTCCATGTAGTGTCGGCTGACCCAGTGAGTATATATAACTAATGTTACATCAGCGAGACCATAGAAATGGTGGCTATCTCTACCAAAGTGACATAATCAAGTGTTAGGTGTGACAATTCTTGCTCCCAGTGGATTATTCTCATGTGTGGATTATCGCCCACATGGGGGGTGCCCGACACAACCACACGCGCGCGTATGCCCTTACTACTCGGACACGAAGGCCAGGCTGTCACCCCTGTGCCTCATACGCATAAGATCTAGTTCCTTCGTCCGTATGGGCCCAATAGCAGAGGTCGGAGGCGGAAATATCTGTCGCCCAAGTTGCTGGTCACTATGCCTGGCAACAGTCTTTGCTGCGTCTGTGCTAGCCCGAACCAAAACTGCACAAATTGTTTTTGTGCGAGAAACAATCGATCATGTGTGGGTTGCAGGAAGCTAGACCAGTGTCGGAACCCACGTGGCAGGGAGCCGACACAGGCGGCCACAGTGGATATCGCCGGGACCCAACCACCCGATGATATCCCAAATGATAGCAGTGAGTCTACTCAACCCGAAAATGTAGTACTAATAAATGCTGCTCCCTCAGTAGCAGGTGTCCAGGAGGAGAATGAGAGACTGCCGCCTCAGTGGAAAGGCATGTCGATGGAAAATGCAGGCGTATGGGTCAAAGAAACCTACTCAGAAATTGTCAAGTGGTCGCCCGCTAACTTATTTGAACCACCCAAGTGTGCGGCCACCAAAGAAATGATTCGGGAGATGACTTTCTTCATGACTGATTACACTCAGGACCGCTTCCTCGCCCCCCTAGCTCTTCAAATACTGGCAATAATACCACATCTATTTTGTCAGAGGACACACACAAAGGCTAAGCACAAAGAAAATGTGGCAGCAATGAAGAGAAGATCGACAATGTGGCGGACTGGGGCCCTAGATGATCTCCTATGTGAAGCAAGAACACTGCAGGAGAGACTAAAATCTACGGGTGACGGAAAGCAAAACACCGATGACGTGGCAAGAAAATTTGGAAACAAAATGCGTGTGGGAAAAGTGTCTCTCGCGGTAAGATCTCTAACACATGAATCCTCCGGTGGAGTGATGCCAATAAACAGTGCGACATTAAAACTATTGAAAGAGAAACATCCCCCTGCAAGTGAAGATGAAGGCATCAGGTTCCAGGGTGACTATATCCCACCAAATGTTGTCCTGTTCGAGAAAATAACAGGAGAGATGGTGTGGAAAAAGGCACTGAAGACTCGAGGAGGAGCCGGCCCTTCAGGTCTGGATGCAAACGGTTGGAGAGTCATCCTCAGCACTAACAAGTTTGGCCCTGTAGCAAGCGAACTCTGCACTGCCATTGCCACCCTTGCAAGAAAGCTTGCATCCTCTTGCTGCCATCACCTCCAGGCCCTGACGGCCTGCCGCCTTATTCCTCTGGAAAAGAATCCAGGATGTAGACCTATAGGGGTGGGGGAAGTGCTGAGGCGGATCATCGGAAAGTGTATAATGGAGGTGGTAAAGGATGATGTCAGGGCAGCAGCAGGGAACCTACAAGTGTGTGCTGGCCACCAGGCTGGTGGGGAGGCGGCCATTCACGCCATGAGATTGATATTTGAGCAGCGTGATTGTGAGGCCGTTCTTCTGGTGGATGCTTCAAACGCATTCAACATACTTAACCGCAAGGCTGCACTGCACAACATCAAGATCAAGTGTCCTAGCTTTGCGATGTATGTTGAAAATTCGTATCGGAATCCTTCAGACCTCTACATAGTAAACAACAAGGCTCTACGAGGTGATACCATCCTACAGTCGACCGAGGGAACAACACAGGGGGACCCCGTTGCAATGGCAATGTATGCAATAGGCCTATCAGTGCTCCAACAAGAAATAAAGTATGAAACAACTGGGGTCAAACAAGTGGCATATGCTGATGACCTCACAGGAGCAGGAAAAGTGGAGGACATCAAAAAGTGGTGGGACCTGGTAACATCGCGAGGTCCACAAATAGGGTACCACCCAAACGCCAGCAAATCCTTCCTCATCGTGAAGCCAGATCATTATGATCGGGCTGTGGAGGTTTTCGGCGAAAGTGAGGTCAAAATAACTAAGGACGGCCAAAGACATCTAGGCGCAGTAATTGGCACTACGGACTTCAAGACCCAGTACGTAGGGGGAAAGGTGAACGAGTGGGTTAGCGAAATCCATGCTCTATCGGAGATTGCTAACACAGAGCCACATGCGGCCTTTGCAGCATTCACACATGGAGTCAAGCATCGTTGGAACTACCTGATGCGTACCATCCCTGAGATCCGACCCCTCCTCCACCCTTTGGAAGAAGCAATCAGTGTCAAGTTCATTCCCAAACTAGTGAAACACCACGACTTAACCCTAGTAGAAAGAACACTTCTTGCACTTCCACCAAGACTGGGAGGGATGGGACTAACTAATCCAGAGGAGATTGCTGACTCTGAACATCAAAATTCACTTAAGCTCACGGCAGCCCTCACTGACCACATAATAGCCCAGAATGCAACAGGGGAAGTGGACACCAGCGAAGTTACTAAGATCCGTAGGTCCATTACGACAGATCGGCAGCACTGCCAAAATGACATGTTGCAGCAACTATTGCTGCTGGTTCCAGAAAATTTGACAAAAAAAGTAGCTATAGCGCAGGAGGTGGGCGCCTCGAACTGGGTAACTACGTTACCGATAAGGGCAAATGGTTTCAGCCTTAACAAACAAGAATTTACAGATGCCATTGCTCTAAGGTACGGTTGGCCAGTAGATGGTTTGCCCTCCCAATGCGTGTGTGGCTATTCCTATGATGGCGATCACGCCATGGTTTGCAAGAAGGGGGGCTTCATATGCATGAGGCATGACGAGGTAAGGGATCTCACAGCAAATATGTTGAAGGAAATCTGCCGGGACGTCATGGTAGAACCGACCCTCCTTCCACTGGATGGCGAGATCTTCCAACACAGGACTTCAAACACATCTAACGAAGCCCGTGTGGACGTCAGTGCTCGAGGATTCTGGACGCCGGGACAGCGAGCTTTCTTCGACATCAGGATTTTTGATCCCATGGCCGTTTGTCACCGTAACCTAGCTCTCGATGCTGCGCATAGGAGGAACGAGAACGACAAGAGAAGGGCATATGGGGAGAGAATTCAAAATGTGGATCAAGGCAGCTTCACTCCTCTAGTGTTCACAACCTCTGGTGGGATGGGCCCAAGTGCAAGATGTTTCTACGCCAGACTCGCGGAGCTGATCTCCGAACAGAAGCAGCAGCCCAGAAGTTATGTCACAGCCTGGATGAGATGTCGACTGTCCTTCTCTCTCCTTCGGTCGGCTTTGCTCTGCCTCAGGGGAACGAGAGCTTCTGCCCCTACTCCGACAACTGCTGCAGATATCGACTATGAGGCTACAGTCACTGAATGCCGCATGGATCTGCGGCTCAACTAATTTAACACAGATAGGATAGTTTCTTATGTATTAGGATATTTAATATTAAGGTAAATAAATGGTGGCGAAGGTGTGGCTATTGGGGGAGGCTGGAGGCCACGTTTAAAAAAAAAAAAAAAAAAAAAAAAAAAAAAAGTAGTAGTAGTAGTACTAGTAGTGAAGATGTGTGTGGTAGTAGTTGTAGTAGTAGTAGTAGTAGTAGTACCACGTGATGGGACAGTCGGTGACAGGTGCCGACCAATTAGGAGTGACGGGCCATTATTTCTTCTCTTTGTGATAATCAATACCTTATTAGGCTCACCAGTTTCTGTAGTACTAGTAGTGAAGATGTGTGTGGTAGTTGTAGTAGTAGTAGTAGTAGTAGTAGTACTAGTAGTGAAGATGTGTGTAGTAGTAGTTGTAGTAGTAATAGTAGTAGTAGTACTAGTAGTGAAGATGTGTGTGGTAGTTGTAGTAGTAGTAGTAGTAGTAGTAGTAGTACTAGTAGTGAAGATGTGTGTGGTAGTAGTTGTAGTAGTAGTAGTAGTAGTAGTAGTAGTACTAGTAGTGAAGATATGTGTGGTAGTAGTTGTAGTAGTAGTAGTAGTAGTAGTAGTAGGAGGCCCGGGCGGCGTGGGTGTGTTGGGGTGCCTTCCCTGATTTAAAGTGTTATTGGTGGGGATATACTCAGTTTGTGGGAGCGAGAATTTCACAGTATGTCGATGAACGTTGGATGTCACCTTGAGCATCATCTTCTCATTCCTTACGACATTAAACGCAAATATTGCTCGTGTTCACCGGCGATCTTCAAGTAAGCCTGTGAGTGTTTGAATGGTGGGTGGCTGGAGTTGCCAAGTGTCAGTGCCAGTGTGTCGATAGGCCTACCCTAGCAAGGGTGGCATCGCGACTCTCGCCCCAATGGGGGCCAAGTGCCTCGCGCTTTCGGTCGCATCAAGTAACGGCCACTCCATGTAGTGCCGGCTGACCAAGTGAGTATATATAACTAATGTTACATCAGCGAGACCATAGAAATGGTGGCTATCTCTACCAAAGTGACATAATCAAGTGTTAGGTGTGACAATTCTTGCTCCCAGTGGTTTATTCTCATGTGTGGATTATCGCCCACATGGGGGGTGCCCGACACAACCACACGCGCGCGTATGCCCTTACTACTCGGACACCGCAGGCCAGGCCGTCACCTCTGTGCCTCATACGCATAAGATCTAGTTTCTTCGTCCGTATGGGCCCAATAGCAGAGGTCGGAGGCGGAAATATCTGTCGCCCAAGGTGCTGGTCACTATGCCTGGCAACAGTCTTTGCTGCGTCTGTGCTAGCCCGAACCAAAACTGCACAAATTGTCTTTGTGCGAGAAACAACCGTCCATGTGTGGATTGCAGGAAGCTAGACCAGTGTCGGAACCCACGTGGCAGGGAGCCGACACAGGCGGCCACAGTGGATATCGCCGGGACCCAACCACCCGACGATATCCGAAATGATAGCAGTGAGTCTACTCAACCCGAAAATGTAGTACTAATAAATGCTGCTCCCTCAGTAGCAGGTGTCCAGGAGGAGAATGAGAGACAGCCGCCTCTGTGGAATGGCATGTCGATGGAAAATGCAGGCGTATGGGTCAAAGAAACCTACTCAGAAATTGTCAAGTGGTCGCCCGCTAACTTATTTGAACCACCCAAGTGTGCGGCCACCAAAGAAATGATTCGGGAGATGACTTGCTTCATGACTGTTTACACTCAGGACCGCTTCCTCGCCCCCCTAGCTCTTCAAATACTGGCAATAATACCACATCTATTTTGCCAGAGGACACACACAAAGGCTAAGCACAAAGAAAATGTGGCAGCAATGAAGAGAAGATTGACAATGTGGCGGACTGGGGCCCTAGATGATCTCCTATGTGAAGCAAGAACACTGCAGGAGAGACTAAAATCTACGGGTGACGGAAAGCAAAACACCGATGACGTGGCAAGAAAATTTGGAAACAAAATGCGTGTGGGAAAAGTGTCTCTCGCGGTAAGATCTCTCACTCAGGAATCTTCCGGTGGGGTGATGCCAATAAACAGAGAGACATTAAAACTATTGAAAGAGAAACATCCCCCTGCAAGTGAAGATGAAGGCATCAGGCTCCAGGGTGCCTATATCCCACCAAATGCTGTCCTGTTCGAGAAAATAACAGGAGAGATGGTGTGGAAAAAGGCACTGAAGACTCGTGGAGGAGCCGGCCCTTCAGGTCTGGATGCAAACGGTTGGAGAGTCATCCTCAGCACAAACAAGTTTGGCCCTGTAGCAAGCGATCTCTGCACTGCCATTGCCGCCCTTGCAAGAAAGCTTGCATCCTCTTGCTGCCATCACCTCCAGGCCCTGACGGCCTGCCGCCTTATTCCTCTGGAAAAGAAACCAGGATGTAGACCTATAGGGGTGGGGGAAGTGCTGAGGCGGATTATCGGAAAGTGCATAATGGAGGTGGTAAAGGACGATGTCAGGGCAGCAGCAGGGAACCTACAAGTGTGTGCTGGCCACCAGGCTGGTGGGGAGGCGGCCATTCACGCCATGAGATTGATATTCGAGCAGCGTGATTGTGAGGCCGTTCTCCTGGTGGATGCTTCAAACGCATTCAACATACTTAACCGCAAGGCTGCACTGCACAACATCAAGATCAAGTGTCCTAGCTTTGCGATGTATGTTGAAAATTCGTATAGGAATCCTTCAGACCTCTACATAGTAAACAACAAGGCTCTACGAGGTGATACCATCCTACAGTCGACTGAGGGAACAACACAGGGGGACCCCGTTGCAATGGCAATGTATGCAATAGGCCTATCAGTGCTCCAACAAGAAATAAAGTTTGAAACAACTGGGGTCAAACAAGTGGCATATGCTGATGACCTCACAGGAGCAGGAAAAGTGGAGGACATCAAAAAGTGGTGGGACCTGGTAACATCGCGAGGTCCACAAATAGGGTACCACCCAAACGCCAGCAAATCCTTCCTCATCGTGAAGCCAGATCATTATGATCGGGCTTTGGAGGTTTTCGGCGAAAGTGAGGTCAAAATAACTAAGGACGGCCAAAGACATCTAGGCGCAGTAATTGGCACTACGGACTTCAAGACCCAGTACGTATCGGGAAAGGTGAATGAGTGGGTTAGCGAAATCCAAGCTCTATCGGAGATCGCTAACACAGAGCCACATGCGGCCTTTGCAGCATTCACCCATGGAGTCAAGCATCGTTGGAACTACCTGATGCGTACCATCCCTGAGATCGGACCCCTCCTCCACCCTTTGGAAGAAGCAATCAGTGTCAAGTTCATTCCCAAACTAGTGAAACACCCTGACTTAACCCGAGCAGAAAGAACACTTCTTGCACTTCCACCAAGACTGGGAGGGATGGGACTAACTAATCCAGAGGAGATTGCTGACTCTGAACATCAAAATTCACTTAAGCTCACGGCAGCCCTCACTGACCACATAATAGCCCAGAATGCAACAGGGGAAGTGGACACCAGCGAAGTTAATAAGATCCGTAGGTCCATTACAACAGATCGGCAGCACTGCCAAAATGACATGTTGCAGCAACTATTGCTGCAGGTTCCAGAAAATTTGACAAAAAAAGTTGCTATAGCGCAGGAGGTGGGCGCCTCGAACTGGTTAACTACGTTACCGATAAGGGCAAATGGTTTCAGCCTTAACAAACAAGAATTTACAGATGCCATTGCTCTAAGGTACGGTTGGCCAGTAGATGGTTTGCCCTCCCAATGCGTGTGTGGCTCTTCCTATGATGGCGATCACGCCATGGTCTGCAAGAAGGGGGGCTTCATATGCATGAGGCATGACGAGGTAAGGGATCTCACAGCAAATATGTTGAAGGAAATCTGCCGGGACGTCATGGTAGAACCGACCCTCCTTCCACTGGATGGCGAGATCTTCCAACACAGGACTTCAAACACATCTAACGAAGCCCGTGTGGACGTCAGTGCTCGAGGATTCTGGACGCGGGGACAGCGAGCTTTCTTCGACATCAGGATTTTTGATCCCATGGCCGTTTGTCACCGTAACCTAGCTCTCGATGCTGCGCATAGGAGGAACGAGAACGACAAGAGAAGGGCATACGGGGAGAGAATACAAAATGTTGATCAAGGCAGCTTCACTCCTCTAGTGTTCACAACCTTGGGTGGGATGGGCCCAAGTACAAGATGTTTCTACGCCAGACTCGCGGAGCTGATCTCCGAACAGAAGCAGCAGCCCAGAAGTTATGTTACAGCCTGGATGAGATGTCGACTGTCCTTCTCTCTCCTTCGGTCGGCTTTGCTCTGCCTCAGGGGAACGAGAGCTTCTGCCCCTACTCCGACAACTGCTGCAGATATTGACTATGAGGCTACAGTCACTGAATGCCGCATAGATCTGCGGCTCAACTAATTTAACACAGATAGGATAGCTTCTTATGTATTAGGATATTTAATATTAAGGTAAATAAATGGTGGCGAAGGTGTGGCTATTGGGGGAGGCTGGAGGCCACGTTTAAAAAAAAAAAAAAAAAAAAAAGTAGTAGTAGTAGTACTAGTAGTGAAGATGTGTGTGGTAGTAGTTTTAGTAGTAGTTGTAGTAGTAGTAGTAGTAGTAGTACTAGTAGTGAAGAGTTGTAGTAGTAGTGTTCCATAGTAGTTGTAGTAGTAGTAGTAGTAGTAGTAGTAATAATGTAGACGTGTGTGTGTAGTAGTAGTAGTTTCGCAGTAGTAGTGAAGATGTGTGTGTTAGTAGTAGTAGTAGCAGAAAGAGCACTCCTTGCACTACCACCGAGACTGGGAGGAAAGGGATTGACCAATCCTGAGAAGATTGCTGGCACAGAACATCAAAACTCAGTTAAGCTCGCTGCAGCCCTCACGGACCACATAATAGCTCAGAGCGCAACAGGGGAGGTGGATACCAGTGAAGTAAACAAGCTTCGAAGATCCATTATGACAGAACGACAGCATGGCCAAAGTGATAAGTTGCAGCAGCTGTTGCTGCAAGTACCAGAGAATTTGAAAAAAAGTAGGTATAGCGCAGGGGGTGAGCGCCTCGAACTGGTTAACTACGTTACCGATAAGGGCAAATGGTTTCTGTCTCAATAAACAAGAATTTACAGATGCCAATGCTCTAAGGTACG
>NW_024716265.1:0-22206 GCF_018991925.1 Homarus americanus | reverse complement strand
AGACTGTGTTATACACGATCAACGGACTTTGTTTTACCTGATCAGGGACTTTGTTATACTCGATGAGGGCCTTTGTTATACCCTTTATCAGGGCCTTTTAGGGGACTTTGTAATACTCGACCAGGTCCTTTGTTATACCTGACCAGGGATCTTTGCTTATACTTGATGAGGGCCTCTGTTAAACCTGGATGAGGGGCCTTGTTGTTTGACCAGGGACTTGTTACACCTGGATGAGGGCCTTTGTTAAACCCGATCAGGGCCTTATACTTGATCAGGGAATTTTGTTATACTCGATCAGGGCCTTTGTTATAATCGTTCAGGGACTTGTTACACGATCATGGCCTTTGTTTAAATCGATCAGGGCCTTTGCTATACCTGATCAGGGACCTTTGTTATACTGATCAGGGGAATTTCATATACTCGATCAGGGG
This sequence comes from Homarus americanus, assembly GCF_018991925.1. Classification (NCBI taxonomy): domain Eukaryota; kingdom Metazoa; phylum Arthropoda; class Malacostraca; order Decapoda; family Nephropidae; genus Homarus; species Homarus americanus. The sequence continues at coordinate 21,775 of NW_024716265.1, read as the reverse complement.
CTTTGCTATACTCGGATTAGGAACTTTTTATACTCGATCAGGGGATTTGTTATACCTGATCAGCGGACTTAAGCAGGTAACTGATCAGGACCTTTGCTATACCCGATCAGGACTTTGCCATACTCTGGATCAGGGATATTATATACCTCTATGAGGGCTTTATTATACTCGATCAGGGAACTTTGATATTCCGGTGAGAGGACTGTTATACTGGTGAGGGACTTGCTATACTCGATCAGACTTTGTTATACCGTTCAGGGACTTTTGTTATTTCTGATCAGGGACTTTGTTATACTCGGATGATGGGGCTTGTTATACACGATCAGGGGCTTTGTTATACTTGGATCAGGGCCTTTGTTATAACTGTTCAAGGGACTTATACTTGATCAGATTTTATACTCCATTGTTATACTCGATGAGGGGCCTTTTGTTAAACCTGATGAGGGCCTTTGTTATACCTCGACCAGGGACTTGTTATACCTGATCAGGGCCTTGCTAACCTCATCAGGGGACTTTTGTTATACCTTATCTTCGGGGCTTTGTACCTGATAAGGAACTTTATACCTGGATCAGGGGCCATTGTTATAATCGTTGCCTTTGTTAAACTTCTGATCAGGGACTTTTGTTATACTCGATCAGCGGACTTTTGTTATACTCGATCAGGGACTTTGTTATACTCGATGATGGGCCTTTGTTATACTAGATCAAGGGCCTTGTTATACCGATCAGGGAGTTTGTTATACCGATCAGGTTCTTTGTTATACTCTCGACCAGGGAGCTCTATACTCCATTTATGGGACTTTGATATACCTGAGCGAGGCCTTTGTAAACCTTGGAGAGGGCCTTGTTAGACTTCTGTGTGATGAGGCCTTGCCAGTACTCTCGATCAGGGGCCTTTGTTAAACCTCGGATGAGGTGCCTTTGTTATACTCGATTAGGGACTTTGTTATAATCGATCACGGACTTTTGTTATACTTTCGATCAGCGTTCTTGTTATAATTTTGACCAGGGATTCGTTATACCTTTGACCAGGGAGTTTTATGGTTATACCTGACCAGGTGCCTTGTTAAACTCGATCAGGGCCTCGAGCAAACACGATCAGGGGACTCTTGTTAAACTCTCAACACGGGCCTTTGTTAAACACGATCAGGGCCTTGTTATACTCGATCAGAACATTATTATACTCGACCAGGGAGTTTGTTATACCTTGACCAGGGACTTTGATTTACTCGGATGAGGGCCTTGTTAAACTTGGATCAGGGCCTTTGGCAGCCGATCAGATTTCGTTATACCTTTGATCAGGGACTTGGTTATACCTCGACCAGCGGACTTTGCTATACCTGATCAGGGACTTTTGTTATACTCAATCAAGGGCCTTTGTTATACTCATGACCAGGGCCTTGTTATACTCTCGATCAGGGACTTTGTTATATCGACCAGGTTCTTGTTATACCTGACCACGAGTCTGTTATATTCGACCAGGGAGTTTGTCATACCCTAATTAGGGACTTTTGTTGAACCTTTATCAGGGCCTTGTTAAACACGACTAGGCCTTTCTTATACCGATCAGGGACATTATACTCGATCAGAATTTGTTATAATTTTGATCAGGGAATTTGTTATACTCGATTAGAACCTTGTTATACCTCGATCAGGGGATTTGGTTATACCCGATCAGCGGACTTTGTTATACTCATCAGGGCCTTTTGTTGTTCCCGGATCAGGGACTTTGCTATACTCGATCAGGGGACATTGTTATACCTCTATGAGGGGGCTTTTGTTATACCTGATCAGGGAACTTTTGTTATACTCGGGGAGGGACTTTGTTATACCTGATCAGGGGACTTTTGTTATACCTGCTCAGGGACTTTGCTATACTTCTGGATCAGAACTTTGTTATACCTCGATAATGGGGCTTTTATTATACACGATCAGGGGGCTTGTTATACTTGAACAGGGGCCTTGTTGGCAATCGTTCAGGGACTTTGTTATACTCGATGAGGAGCCTTGTTAAACCTGATCAGGGGCCTTTGTTAAACTTGACTAGGGGCCTTGTTATAATTTCGATCAGGGACTTTGTTATACCCGATCAAGGGACTTTGCTTTGTACCTTTTGATCAGCGGATTCTTGTTATACTCGATCAGGAGGACTTTGTTATACCTGATGAGGGGCCTTTGTTATACTCGATCAGGGAATTTGTTATACCTGCATCAGGGCCTTTGTTAAACCTTTTGATTAGTGGGCTTTGTTATACTCTCGATCAGGGAACTTTGTTATACCTTTCGATGAGGGGCCTTTGTTATAACTGTTCAGGACTTTGTTATACCCGATCAGGGACTTGGTTGTACTCGGGATTAGGGACTTTGTTGGTACTCCGCCACCAGAGAAAGGTTATACTCGACCAGGGGACTTTTGTTATACCCGATGAGGGCCTTTGTTAAACTTGGATCAGGGCCTTTGTTATACTCGATAAGGGAATTCTGTTATACCTGGATCAGGAGACTTTGTTATACACGATCAGCGTGATTTTGTTATACCTTTATCAGGACCTTGTTATACCTGATCAGGGCCTTTCTTATACTCGACCAGGGTTCTTGTTATTTCTTTTAATCAGGGGACTTTGTTATACCACAGGGCCTTTGCTAACCTCTGACAGGAGGGACTTTGTTATACTCGATCAAGGGACTTTGTTATACTCGATCAGCAGCAGACTTGTTATACTCGATCAGGGACTGTTATATACTCGATGAGGGCCTTTGTTATACTCGATCAGGGCCTTTGTTATACTCGTCAGGGCTTTGTTATACTCCATCAGGGACTTTGTTATACTCGACCAGGGACTTTATTTATATACTCGATCGGGGGCCTTTGGTAAACTTGATCAGGGGCCTTTGTTATACTCGATCAGGGGACTTTGTTATACTCGATCAGGGGACTTTGTTACACTCGATCAGGGGACTTTGTTACACTCGATCAGCGGACTTTGTTATACTCGATCAGAGCACTTTGTTATACTCGATGATGGGCCTTTGTTATACTTGATCAGGGGCCTTAGTTATACTCGATCAGGGGACTTTGTTATACTCGACCAGGGTTCTTTGTTATACTCGACCAGGGGAGTTTGTTATACTCGACCAGGGGACTTTGTTATACTCGATGAGTTCCTTTGTTAAACTCGATGAGGGGCCTTTGTTATACTCGATGAGGGGCCTTTGTCATACTCGATCAGGGGCCTTTGCTAAACTCGATGAGGTGCCTTTGTTAAACTCGATTAGGGGACTTTCTTATACTCTATCAGGGAACTTTGTTAAACTCGATCAGGGTCCTTTGTTATACTCGATCAGGGGCCTTTCTTATACTCGACCAGGGTTCTTTGTTATTTTCGACCAGGGGACTTTGTTATACTCGATGAGGGCCTTTGTTGAACTCGATGAGGGGCCTTTGTTATACTCGACCAGGGGACTTTGTTATATACTTTCGATCAGGGGACTTTGTTATACTTTCGATGATGGGCCTTTGTTATACTACGATCGAGGGACTTTTGTTATACTCTATCAGGGACTTTGTTATACTCATCGGGTTCTTTGTTATACTCGACCAGGAGTCTGTTATACTTCGACCAGGGGTTGTTATACTCGACCAGGGGACTTTGTTATACTCGATGAGGGCCTTTGTTATAATCACGTTCAGGGGACTTTGTTATACCCGATCAAGGAGACTTTGTTGTACTCGGTCGAGGACTTTGTTATACTCGACCAGGAGAGTTTGTTATACTCGACCAGGGGACTTTGTTATACTCTATCAGGTGCCTTTGTTAAACTTGATCAGGGGACTTTGTTATACTCGATCAGCGGACTTTGTTATACTCGATCAGGGGACTTTGTTATACTCGATGATGGGCCTTTGTTATACTAGATCAAGGGCCTTTGTTATACTCGATCAGGGGAGGTTGTTATACTCGACCAGGGTTCTTTGTTATACTCGACCAGGGGAGTTTGTTATACTCGACGAGGGGACTTTGATATACTCGATGAGGGCCTTTGGTAAACTCGATGAGGGGCCTTTGTTATACTTGATGAGGGGCCTTTGTTATACTCGATCAGGGGCCTTTGTTAAACTCGATGAGGTGCCTTTGTTATACTCGATTAGGGGACTTTGTTATTATCGATCACGGGACTTTGTTATACTCGATCAGCGTTCTTTGTTATACTCGACCAGGGGAGTCTGTTATATTCGACCAGGGGAGTTTGTTATACTCGACCAGGGGACTTTGTTAAACTCGATCAGGGGCCTTTGTTAAACACGATCAGGGGACTTTGTTAAACTCGATCACGGGCCTTTGTTAAACACGATCAGGGGCCTTTGTTATACTCGATCAGGGAACATTATTATACTCGACCAGGGGAGTTTGTTATACTCGACCAGGGGACTTTGATATACTCGATGAGGGCCCTTGTTAAACTTGATCAGGGGCCTTTGGTATAGTCGATCAGGGGATTTTGTTATACTCGATGAGGGGACTTTGTTATACTCGATCAGCGGACTTTGTTATACTCGATCAGGGGACTTTGTTATACTCGATCAAGGGCCTTTGTTATACTCGACCAGGGGCCTTTGTTATACTCGATCAGGGGACTTTGTTATACTCGACCAGGGTTCTTTGTTATACTCGACCACGGGAGTCTGTTATACTCGACCAGGGGAGTTTGTCATACTCGACCAGGGGACTTTGTTGAACTCGATCAGGGGCCTTTGTTAAACACGATCAGGGGCCTTTCTTATACTCGATCAGGGGACATTGTTATACTCGATCAGGGGAATTTGTTATACTCGATCAGGGGAATTTGTTATACTCGATTAGGGAACTTTGTTATACTCGATCAGGGGACTTTGTTATACCCGATCAGCGGACTTTGTTATACTCGATCAGGGGCCTTTGTTATACCCGATCAGGGGACTTTGCTATACTCGATCAGGGGACATTGTTATACTCTATGAGGGGGCTTTGTTATACTCGAACAGGGAACTTTGTTATACTCGGGGAGGGGACTTTGTTATACCCGATCAGGGGACTTTGTTATACTCGTTCAGGGGACTTTGTTATACTTGATCAGGGAACTTTGTTATACTCGATAATGGGGCTTTATTATACACGATCAGGGGGCTTTGTTATACTTGAACAGGGGCCTTTGTTATAATCGTTCAGGGGACTTTGTTATACTCGATGAGGGGCCTTTGTTAAACTCGATGAGGGGCCTTTGTTATACTCGACCAGGGGACTTTGTTATACTCGATCAGGGGCCGTTGTTAAACTCGATCAGGGGCCTTTGTTAAGCTTGATCAGGGAGCCTTTGTTATCTTTCGATCGGGGGGACTTTGTTATACTCGATCAAGGGACTTTGTTATATACTCGATCAGCGGACTTTGTTATACTCGATCGAAGGACTTTGTTATACTCGATGAGGGGCCTTTTGTTATACTCAATCAGGAATTTGTTATACTCGATCAAGGGCCTTTGTTAAACTCGATTAATTAAGGCTTTGTTATACTCGATCAGGAACTTGTTATACTCGATGAGGTGCTGTTATAATCGTTCAGGGGACTTTGTTATACCCGATCAGGGGACTTTGTTGTACTCGATTAGGGGACTTTGTTATACTCGACCAGGAGAGTTGTTATACTCGACCAGGGGACTTTGTTATACTCGATGAGGGGCCTTTGTTAAACTTGATCAGGGGCCTTTGTTATACTCGATAAGGGGAATTTGTTATACTCGATCAGGGGACTTTGTAATACACGATCAGCGGACTTTGTTATACTCGATCAGGGGACTTTGTTATACTCGATCAGGGGCCTTTCTTATACTCGACCAGGGGACTTTGTTATACTCGACCAGGGGACTTTGTTATACTCGATGAGGGGCCTTTGTTAAACTCGATCAGGGGCCTTTGTTATACTCGATCAGGGAACTTTGTTATACTCGATCAAGAGCCTTTGTTATAATCGTTCAGGGGACTTTGTTATACTCGATCATGGGCCTTTGTTAAACTCGATCAAGGGCCTTTGTTATACTCGATCAGGGGAATTTGTTATACTCGATCAGGGGAATTTGTTATACTCGATCAGGGGGCTTTGTTATACTCGATTAGGGAACTTTTTTATACTCGATCAGGGGACTTTGTTATACCCGATCAGCGGACTTTGTTATACTCGATCAGGGGCCTTTGTTATACCCGATCAGGGGATGTTGCTATACTCGATTAGGGGACATTGTTATACTCTATGAGTGGGCTTTGTTATACTCGATCAGGGAACTTTGTTATACTCGGTGAGGGGACTTTGGTATACTCGATCAGGGGACTTTGTTATACTGGTTCAGGGGACTTTGTTATACTCGATCATGGGCCTTTGTTATATCGACCAGGAAGTTTGTTATACTAAACAGGGGCTGTTATACTCAGGGCCTTTGTTAAACTTGATCAGGGGCCTGTTATATGATCAGGGGACTTTGTTATACTCGATCAAGGGACTTTGTTATACTCGATCAGCGGACTTTGTTATACTCGATCAGGGGACTTTGTTATACTCGATCAGGGGCCTTTGTTATACTCGATCAGGGGCCTTTGTTTTACTCGATCAGGGGACTTTGTTATACTCGACCAGGGTTCTTTGTTATAATCGACGAGGGGAGTTTGTTATACTTGACCAGGGGACTTTGTTATACTCGACCAGGGGAGTTTGTTATGCTCGACCAGGGGACTTTGTTATACTCGATGAGGGGCCTTTGTTAAACTCGATGAGGGGCCTTTGTTATACTCGACCAGGGGACTTTGTTATAGTCTATCAGGGTACTTTGTTATACTCGATCAGAGGGCTTTGTTATACTCGATCAGGGAACTTTGTTATACTCGATCAGGGGCCTTTGTTAAACTCGATCAGGGGCCTTTGTTATCCTCGATCAGGGACTTTGTTATACTCGATCATTGTTATACTCTATGAGTGGGCTTTGTTATACTCGATCAGGGTGCTTTGTTATACTCGATCAGGGAACTTTGTTATACTCGATCAGGGGCCTTTGTTATAATCGTTCAGGGGACTGTGTTATACTCCATCAGGGGATTTTGTTATACTCGATCAGGGGACTTTGTTTACTCGACCAGGGGAGTTTGTTATGCTCGACCAGGGCACTTTGTTATACTCGATGAGGGGCCTTTGTTAAACTCGATGAGGGACCTTTGTTATACTCGACCAGGGGACTTTGTTATACTCGATCAGGGGCCTTTGTTAAACTCGATCAGGGGCCATAGTTATACTCGATCAGGGGACTTTGTTATACTCTATGAGGGGACTTTGCTATACTCGATTAGGGGGCTTTGTTATACTCGATCAGGGAACTTTGTTATACTCGATCAGGGGCTTTTGTTATAATAGGTTCAGGGGACTTTGTTATACTCGATCAGGGAACTTTGTTATACTCGATCAGGGGACTTTGTTATACTCGACCATGGGAGATTGTAATACTCGATAAGGGTACTTTGTTATACTCGATCAGGGGACTTTGTTATACTCGACCAGGAGAGTTTGTTATACTCGACCAGGGGACTTTGTTATACTCGATCCGAAGCCTTTGTTAAACTTGATCAGGGGCCTTTGTTATACTCAATCGGGGGACTTTGTTATACTCGATCAAGGGACTTTGTTATACTCGATCAACGGACTTTGTTATACTCGATGAGGGGCCTTTGTTATACTCGATCAGGGGACTTTGTTATACTCGATCAGGGGACTTTGTTATACTCGACCAGGAGAGTTTGTTATACTCGACCAGGGGACTTTGTTATACTCTATCAGGTGCCTTTGTTAAACTTGATCAGGGGACTTTGTTATACTCGATCAGCGGACTTTGTTATACTCGATCAGGGGACTTTGTTATACTCGATGATGGGCCTTTGTTATACTAGATCAAGGGCCTTTGTTATACTCGATCAGGGGAGTTTGTTATACTCGACCAGGGTTCTTTGTTATACTCGACCAGGGGAGTTTGTTATACTCGACGAGGGGACTTTGATATACTCGATGAGGGCCTTTGGTAAACTCGATGAGGGGCCTTTGTTATACTTGATGAGGGGCCTTTGTTATACTCGATCAGGGGCCTTTGTTAAACTCGATGAGGTGCCTTTGTTATACTCGATTAGGGGACTTTGTTATAATCGATCACGGGACTTTGTTATACTCGATCAGCGTTCTTTGTTATACTCGACCAGGGGAGTCTGTTATACTCGACCAGGGGAGTTTGTTATACTCGACCAGGTGCCTTTGTTAAACTCGATCAGGGGCCTTTGTTAAACACGATCAGGGGACTTTGTTAAACTCGATCACGGGCCTTTGTTAAACACGATCAGGGGCCTTTGTTATACTCGATCAGGGAACATTATTATACTCGACCAGGGGAGTTTGTTATACTCGACCAGGGGACTTTGATATACTCGATGAGGGCCCTTGTTAAACTTGATCAGGGGCCTTTGGTATAGTCGATCAGGGGATTTTGTTATACTCGATGAGGGGACTTTGTTATACTCGATCAGCGGACTTTGTTATACTCGATCAGGGGACTTTGTTATACTCGATCAAGGGCCTTTGTTATACTCGACCAGGGGCCTTTGTTATACTCGATCAGGGGACTTTGTTATACTCGACCAGGGTTCTTTGTTATACTCGACCACGGGAGTCTGTTATACTCGACCAGGGGAGTTTGTCATACTCGACCAGGGGACTTTGTTAAACTCGATCAGGGGCCTTTGTTAAACACGATCAGGGGCCTTTCTTATACTCGATCAGGGAACATTATTATACACGATCAGGGGAATTTGTTATACTCGATCAGGGGGCTTTGTTATACTCGATTAGGGAACTTTGTTATACTCGATCAGGGGACTTTGTTATACCCGATCAGCGGACTTTGTTATATTCGATCAGGGGCCTTTGTTATACCCGATCACCGGACTTTGCTATATTCGATCAGGGGACATTGTTATACTCTATGAGGGGGCTTTGTTATACTCGATCAGGGAACTTTGTTATACTCGGGGAGGGGACTTTCTTATACTCGATCAGGGGACTTTGTTATACTCGTTCAGGGGACTTTGTTATACTTGATCAGGGAACTTTGTTATACTCGATGATGGGGCTTTGTTATACACGATCAGGGGGCTTTGTTATACTTGAACAGGGGCCTTTGTTATAATCGTTCAAGGGACTTTGTTATACTCGATCAGGGGATTTTGTTATACTCGACCAGCGGACATTGTTATACTCGATGAGGGGCCTTTGTTAAACTCGATGAGGGGCCTTTGTTATACTCGACCAGGGGACTTTGTTTTACTCGATCAGGGGCCGTTGTTAAACTCGATCAGGGGCATTTGTTAAACTTTGTCAGGGGCCTTTGTTATACTCGATCAGGGGACTTTGTTATACTCGATCAAGGGACTTTGTTATACTCGATCAGCAGAATTTGTTATACTCGATCAGGGGACTTTGTTATACTCGATGAGGGCCTTTGTTATGCTCGACCAGGGACTTTGTTATACTCGATCAGGGGCCTTTGTTAAGCTTCGATCCAGGGCCCTTTGTTATACTTTCGATCAGGGGACTTTGTTATACTCGATCAGGGGCCTTTGTTAAACTCGATCAGGGGGCTTTGTTATGCTCAATCAGGGGTCTTTGTTATACTATATCAGGGGGTTTTCTTATACTCGAACCAGGGGAATTTTTTATACTCGATCATGAGACTTTGTTATACTTGATCAGGGCCTTTATTTTACTCGACCAGGGGAGTTTGATATACACGATCAGGGGACTTTGTTATACTCGGTCAGGGGGCTTTATTATACTCGATCAGGGACTTTGTTATACTCGATCAGGGGACTTTGTTATACTCGATCAGGGGACTTTGTTTATACTCGATCAGCGGACTTTGTTATACTCGATCAGGGCGCTTTGCTATACTCCACCAAGGGACTTTGTTATAATCGATCAGTGGTCTTTGTTATGCTCGATATGGGGACTTTGTTATACTGGGCCAGGGGACTTTTTTATACTCGATTAGCGAACTTTGTTATACTGGACCAGGGGACTTTTTTATACTCGATTAGGGGACTTTGTTAGACTCGACCAGGGGACTTTTTTATACTTGACCAATAGACTTTGTTATACTCGATGAGGGCCTTTGTTATAATCGATCAGGGGACTTTGTTATACTCGAGCAGGGGACTTTGTTATACTCGATCAAGGGACTTTTTTATACTCGACCATAGGACTTTGTTATACTAGTATCAGAGGACTTTGTTATACTGACTAGGAACTTGTTATACCTGATGATGGGGCTTTGTTATACACGATCAGGGGCTTTTGTTATACTTGAACAGGGGCCTTTGTTATAATCGTTCAAGGGATCTTTGTCATACCGACGAGGGCCTTTGTTAAACCCGATTAGGGCCTTTTGTTATACTCGACCAGGACTTGTTATACTCGGGGCCGTTGTTACAAACTCGATGAGGGCCTTTGTTAAACTTGATCAGGGCATTTGTTATACTCGATCAGGGGACTTTGTTATACTCCGATCAAGGACTTTGTTACCGATCAGCGGACTTTGTTATACTCGATCAGAGGACTTGTTATAACTCGATGAGGGCCTTTGTTATACTCGATCAGGGAATTTCGTATACTCGATCAGGGCCTTTGTTAAACTCGATCAGTGGACTTTGTTATTCCCGATCAGCGGACTTTGTTATACCGATCAGCCTTGTTATAACCCGATCAGGGACTTTGCTATACTCTCGATCAGGACATTGTTATACTCTTATGAGGGGCTTTTGTTATACTCGAAGGGAACGTTGTTATACTCGGGAGGACTTTGTTATACCCGATCAGGGACTTTGTTATACTTTCGTTCAGGGACTTTGTTATACTTGATCAGAACTTTGTTATACTCGATGATGGGGCTTTGTTATACACGATCAGGGGCTTTTGTTATACTTGAAAAGGGGCCTTTGTTATAATCGTTCAAGGATTTTGTCATACTCGATGAGGGCCTTTGTTAAACTCGATTAGGGCCTTTGTTATACCCCCGACCAGGGACTTTGTTATACTCGATCAGGGCCGTTATTAAACTCGATGAGGGCCTTTGTTAAACTTGATCAGGGCATTGTTATAACTGATCAGGGAACTTTGTTATACTCGATCAAGGGACTTTGTTATACTCGATCAGCGGACTTTTGTTATACTCGATCAGAGGACTTTGTTATACCCGATGAGGGCCTTTGTTATACCTCGATCAGGGAATTTGTTATACCTTGATCAGGGCCTTTGTTAAACTCGATCAGTGGGCTTTGTTATACTCGATCAGAATTTTGTTATACCGGTGAGGGCCTTTGTTATAATCGTTCAGGGGACTTTGTTATACCCGATCAGGGACTTTGTTGTAATCCGATTAGGGGACTTTGTTATACCGACCAGGAGAGTTTGTTACTCACCAGGACTTTGTTATACTCGATGAGGGCCTTTGTTAAACTCTTGATCAGGGCCTTTGTTATACTAGATAAGGGGACTTGTTATACCTCGATCAGGGACTTTGTTATACACATCAGCGGACTTTGTTATACTCGATCAGGGGACTTTGTTATACTCCGGATCAGGGGACTTTGTTATACTCGATCAGGGCCTTCTTTATACTCCTACCAGGGTTCTTTGTTATTTTTCGACCAGGGACTTTGTTATACCCGATGAGGGCTTTGTTAAACTCGATGAGGGGCCTTTGTTATACTCGCGACCAGGGGACTTTGTTATACCTGATGAGGGCCTTTGTTAAACCTCGATCAGGGCTTTGTTATACTCCCTGATCAGGAACTTTGTTATACCCGATCAAGGGCCTTTGTTATACCGTTCAGGGGACTTTGTTATACTCGATCGCGGGCCTTTGTTAAACCCGATGGGTCAGCCTTTGTTATACCTGATCAGGGAATTTGTTATACTCGATCAGGGAATTTGTTAAACCCGATCAGGGGCTTTATATATCACTGATCAGGGAACTTTGTTATACTCGATGAGGGCCTTTTGTTATAATCGTTCAGGGGACTTTGTTATACCCGATCAGGGACTTTGTTGTACCTGATCAGGGGACTTTTGTTATACTCGACCAGAGCTTTGTTATACCTCGACCAGGGACATTGTTATACCTGATCAGGGGCCTTGTTAAACTTGATCAGGGCCTTGTTATACCCGATCAGGGACTTTGTTATACCTCGATCAGGGACTTTGTTATACCCGATCAGAGGACTTTGTTATACCTGATCAGGGACTTTGTTATACCCGATGAGGGCCCTTGTTATACCCGATCAGCCTTTCTTATACTCGATAAGGACTTTATACTCGACCAGGGTTCTTTGTTATACTCGACCAGGAACTTTGTTATACTCTGATGAGGGCCCTTTGTTAAACTCGATGAGGGCCTTTGTTATACTCGACCAGGTGACTCTTTGTTATACCGATGAGGGCCTTGTTAAACTCTGATCAGGGCCTTTGTTATACTCGATCAGGAACTTTGTTATACCTCGATCAGGGGCCTTTGTTATAATCGTTCAGAGACTTTGTTATACTCTGATCAGGGACTTGTTATACTCACCAGGAGAGAGTTTGTTATACCGACCAGGGACTTTATACCTCGATCCGGGGCCTTTGTTAAACCTGATCAGGGCCTTTGTTATACTCGATCAGGGACTTTGTTATACCCGATCAAGGGATTTGTTATACTCGATCAACGGACTTATACTCGATCAGGGACTTGTTATACTCGATGAGGGGCCTTTGTTATACCCGATCAGGGCCTTTGTTATACCTCTGATCAGGGCTTTGTTATACTCGATCAGGGACTTTGTTATACCCGACCAGGAGAGTTTGTTATACTCGACCAGGGACTTTGTTATACTCGATCAGGGCCTTTGTTAAACTTGATCAGGGCCTTTGTTATACTCGATCAGGGACCTTTGTTACACCCGATCAGGGACTTTGTTACACTCGATCAGCGGACTTTGTTATACTCGATCAGGGACTTTGTTATACTCGGCGATGGGCCTTGTTATACTCCGATCAGGGCCTTTAAATACCCGATCAGGGACTTTGTTAAACTCGACCAGAGAGTTTGTTATACTCGACCAGGGACTTTTGTTATACTCGATCCGGGGCCTGTGTTAAACTTGATCAGGGGCCTTTGCTATACTCGATCAGGGACTTTGTTATACTCGATCAAGGGACTTTTGTTATACCTCGATCAGCGGACTTTGTTATACTCGATCAGGGACTGTTGTATTCCGATGAGGGGCCTTTGTTATACTCGATGAGGGCCTTTGTTATACTCGATCAGGGGCTTTGTTATACTCGATCAGGGACTTTGTTATACCTGACCAGGAGAGTTTGTTATACTCGACCAGGGACTTTGTTATACTGATCAGGGGCCTTTGTTAACCTTGATCAGGGCCTTTGTTATAACTCGATCAGGGACTTTGTTATACTCGATCAGGGACTTTGTTACACTCGATCAGGGGACTTTGTTACACTCCCGATCAGCGGACTTTGTTATACCTCGATCAGGGACCTTTGTTATACTCCGATGATGGGCCTTTGTTATACCTCGATCAGGGCCTTTGTTATACTAGATCAGGGACTTTGTTATACTCGACCAGGGTTCTTTGTTATACTGACCAGGGGAGTTTGTTATACTCGACCAGGGACTTTGTTATACTCGATGAGTTCCTTTGTTAAACCTCGATGAGGGGCCTTGTTATACTCGATGAGGGCCTTTGTCATACCCGATCAGGGGCCTTTGCTAAACCTCGATGAGGTGCCTTTGTTAAACTCGATTAGGGACTTTTATACCTCTATCAGGAACTTTGTTAAACCCGATCAGGTCCTTGTTATACCATCAGCCTTTTTATACTCGACCAGGTTCTTTGTTATTTTCGACCAGGGACTTTGTTATACTCGATGAGGGCCTTTGTTGAACTCCGATGAGGGGCCTTTGTTATACTCGACCAGGGACTTTGTTATACTCCGATGAGGGGCCTTGTTAAACTCGATCAGGGCCTTTGTTATACTCTCGATCAGGAACTTTGTTATACCTCGATCAAGGGCCTTTGTTATAATCGTTCAGGGGACTTTGTTATACTCGATCATGGGCCTTTGTTAAACTCTGATCAAGGGCCTTTGTTATACTTCCGATCAGGGAATTTGTTATACTCGATCAGGGGCTTTGTTATACTCGATTAGGAACTTTTTATACTCGATCAGGGGACTTTGTTATACCCGATCAGCGGACTTTGTTATACTCGATCAGGGGCCTTTGTTATACCCGATCAGGACTTTGTTAAACCCGATTAGGGACATTGTTATACTCTATGGGCTTTGTTATACTCGATCAGGGAACTTTGTTATACTCGGTGAGGGACTTTGGTATACTGATCAGGGGACTTTGTTATACTGGTTCAGGGACTTTGTTATACTCGATCATGGCCTTTGTTAAACTCCGATGAGGGCCTTTGTTATACTCGACCAGGGGAATTTGTTATACTCGATCAGGGCCTTTGTTAAACTCTATTAGGGACTTTGTTATACTCGATTCGGGGGCTTTGTTATACCCGATAAGGGAACTTTGTTATACCCGATCAGCTTGTTATAATCGTTCAGGGACTTTGTTATACTCGATCATGGGCCTGTTAAACTCGATCAAGGGCCTTTGTTATACCCGATCAGGGACTTTGTTAGACTCGATCAGGGAATTTGTTATACTCGATCAGGGGCTTGTTATAACCTGATTAGGAAACTTTTATACTCGATCAGGGACTTGTTATACTCGATCAGCGGACTTGTTTTACTCGTCCAGGGACTTTGTTATACTCGATGAGGGCCTTTGTTAAACTCGATGAGGGCCTTGTTATACTCGACCAGGGACTTTGTTATACTCCGATCGGGCTTTTGTTAGACTCCGACCAGGGCCTTGTTATACTCGATCAGGGACTTTGTTATACTCTATCAGGGACATTGTTATACTCGATCAGGTGCTTTCTTATACTCGATCAGGGAACTTTGTTATACTCGTCAGGGCCTTTGTAATAATCCGTTCAAGGACTTTGTTATACTCGACCAGTGGAGTTTGTTATACTCGAAAAAAGGACTTTGTTATAACCCGATCAGGGCCTTTGTTAAACCAGATCAGGGCCTTTGTTATACTCAATCAGGACTTTGTTATAATCGTTCAGGAGACTTTGTTATACTCGATCAGGGACTTTGTTATACCTTGACCAGGAGAGTTTGTTATACCTGACCAGGGACTTTGTTATACTCCGGACCGGCCTTTGTTAAACTTGATCATGGCCTTGTTATACTCGATCAAGGGACTTAGTTATACTCGAACAGCGGACTTTGTTATACTCGATCAGGGACTTTGTTATACCTCGATGAGGGCCTTGTTATACCTCGATCAGGGCCTTGTTATACTCGATCAGGGACTTTGTTATACTCGATCAGGGACTTTGTTATACTCGACCTGAGAGTTTGTTATACTCGACCAGGGGGCTTTGTTATACTCGATCAGGGCCTTTGTTAAACTTGATCAGGGCCTTGTTAAACACGATGAGGTGCCTTTGCTATACTCGATGAGGGCCTTTGTTAAACTCCGATGAGGGCCTTTGTTATACCTCGATGAGGGGCCTTGTTATACTTGATTAGGGCCTTTGTTTTACCTCTGATGAGGTGCCTTTGTTACTCGATTAGGGACTTTGTTATACCTCATCAGGGACTTTGTTAAACCTCGATCAGGTCCTTTGTTATACTCGATCACGGACTTTGTTATACTCGATCAGGGGCTTTGTTAAACTGATCAGGCCTTTGTTATACTCATCAGAGGATTTTGTTATACCCGATCAGGGACTTTTTTATACTCGATCAACGGACTTTGTTATACTGATCGGACTTTGTTATACTCGATGAGGGCCTTGTTATACCATCAGGGACTTTGTTATACTCGGTGAGGGGACTTTGGTATACTCGATCAGGGACTTTGTTATTCTGGTTCAGGGACTTTTTATACTCGATCATGGGCCTTTGTTAAACCTCGATGAGGGGCCTTTGTTATACTTAACAGGACTTTTGTTATACTCGATCAGGGCCTTTGTTTAAACTCTATCAGGGACTTTGTTATACCCGATTCGGGGCTTTGTTATACTCGATAAGGGAACTTTGTTATACCATCAGGGCCATTGTTAAATCGTTCAAGGACTTTGTTATACCATCATGGGCCTTTGTTAAACTCATCAAGGGCCTTTGTTATATTCGATCAGGGACTTTGTTAGACTCATCAGGGAATTTGTTATACTCGATCAGGGGCTTTATTATACCTCGATTAGGAACTTTTATACTCATCAGGGGCTTTTGTTATACTCGATCAGCGGACTTTTGTTTTACCTCGATCAGGGACATTGTTATACTCGATCAAGGGACTTTGTTATACTCGATCAGGGACTTTGTTATACTTCCAACAACACACGATCAGGAACTTTGGTATACTCGGTCAGGGGCCTTGTAAATCGTTCAAGGACTGTTATACTCGACCAAGGAGTTTGTTATACCTGAAAAAGAACTTGTTATACTCGATCAGGGCCTTGTTAAACTAGATCAGGGCCTTGTTATACTCAATCAGGGACTTTGTTATAATCGTTCAGGAGACTGTTATACTCGATCAGGGACTTTGTTATACCTGACCAGGAGAGTTTGTTATACTGACCAGGAGACTTTGTTATACTCATCCGGTGCCTTTGTTAAACTTGATCAGGGCCCTTGTTATACTCTGATCAGGACTTTGTTATACTCGATCAAGGGACTTTGTTATACTCGATCAGCGGACTTTGTTATACTCGATCAGGGGACTTTGTTATATTCGATGAGCCTTTTGTTATACTCTGATCAGGGCCTTTGTTATACCTCGATCAGGGACTTTGTTATACTGATCAGGGGACTTTGTTATACTCGACCAGGAGAGTTTGTTAACTCACCAGGGACTTTGTTATACTCGATCAGGGCCTTGTTAAACCTGGATCAGGGCCTTTGTTATACCTCGATCAGGGGACCTTTGTTATACTCGATCAGGACTTTTATACCGTTGATGGGCCTGTTATACCCGATCAGGGGCCTTGTTATACTCGATCAGGGACTTTTGTTATACTCGACCAGGGTTCTTTGTTATACTCGACCAGGGAGTTTGTTATACCGACCAGGGACTTTGTTATACCTCGATGAGGGCCTTTGTTAAACCTCGATGAGGGGCCTTGTTATACCTCGATGAGGGGCCTTTGTTATACCTGATGAGGGGCCTTTGTTAAACTCCGATGAGGTGCCTTTGTTATACTCGATTAGGGAAATTTGTTATACTTTCTGTCAGGACTTGTAAAACCCGATCAGGGTCTTTGTTATACTCGATCAAAGGACTCTTTGTTATACTGATCAGGGGCCTTTGTTAAACTTGATCAGGGCCTTGTTATACTCGATCAGACTTTGTTATATCAATCAGGGGACTTTTGTTATACTCGATCAACGGACTTTGTTATAATACCGATCAGGGACTTTGTTATACTCGATGAGGGCCTTGTTATACTCGATCAGGGGACTTTGTTATACTCGATCAGTGGACTTTGTTATATTCGACCAGGATTCTTTGTTATACTCGACCAGGGGAATCTGTTATACTCGATCAGGGACTTTGTTATACTCGATGAGGCCTTTGTTATACTCGATCAGGGGCCTTTGTTAAACACGATCAGGGCCCTTTGTTATACCTGATGAGGGCCTTTGTTAAACCTCGATGAGGGGCCTTTGTTATACTCGATGAGGGGCCTTTGTTATACTCGATCGGGCCTTTGTTTTACCTCGATGAGGTGCCTTTGTTATACTCGATTAGGGACTTTGTTATACTCTATCAGGGGACTTTGTTAAACTCGATCAGGGTCCTTTGTTATACTCGATCACGGACTTTGTTATACCTGATCAGGGCCTTTGTTAAACTTGATCAGGGGCTTTTGTTATACCCGATCAGAGGATTTTGTTATACTCGATCAGGGGACTTGTTATACTCGATCAGCGGACTTTGTTATACCTCATCAGGACTTTGATATACTCGATGAGGGCCTTGTTATACCTCGATCAGGGACTTTGTTATACTCGGTGAGGGACTTTTGGTATACCTCGATCAGGGACTTTGTTATACTGGTTCAGGGACTTTGTTATACTCGATCATGGGCCTTTGTTAAACTCGATGAGGGGCCTTTGTTATACTCGACCAGACTTTGTTATACCTCGATCAGGGCCTTTGTTAAACTCTATCAGGGGACTTTGTTATACTCGATCCGGGGCTTTGTTATACTCGATAAGGGAAACCTTGTTATACTCGATCAGGGCCATTGTTATAATCGTTCAGGGACTTTGTTATACTCGATCATGGGCCTTTGTTAAACCCCGATCAAGGGCCTTTGTTATACTCGATCAGGGACTTTGTTAGACTCGATCAGGGGAATTTGTTATACCGATCAGGGGCTTTGTTATACTGATTAGGGAACTTTTTTATACTGGATCAGGGACTTTGTTATACTCGATCAGCGGACTTTTGTTATACCTCATCAGGGACTTTGTTAAACTCGATCAGGGTCCTTGTTATACTCGATCACGGGACTTTGTTATACTCGATCAGGGGCCTTTGTTAAACTTGATCAGGGCCTTTGTTATACTCGATCAGAGGACTTTGTTATACTCGATCAGGGGACTTTGTTATACCTCGATCATCGGACTTTGTTATACCTCATCAGGGACTTTGTTATACTCGATGAGGGGCCTTGTTATACCTGATCAGGGGACTTTGTTATACCTGATCAGGGGACTTTGTTATACCTTCGACCAGGGTTCTATGTTATACTCGACCAGGGGAATCTGTTATACTCGACCAGGGAGTTTGTTATACTCGACCAGGGGACTTTGTTAAATCGATCAGGGCCTTGTTAAACACGATCAGGGGCCTTGTTATATCGATCAGGGGAAATTGTTATACCTCGATCAGGGATCTCTTTTAGAGGCCTTTGTTATACTCTGGAACAGTGGACCTTTGTTAAACTCTGATCAGAGGCCTTTGTTATTTCGGGATTAGAGGACTTTGTTAAACTCTGACGAGGAGACTTTGTTATACTCCATCAGGGACTTTGTTATATTCGATGAGGGACTTTGTTATACTCGATCAGGGACTTTGTTATTCTCGATCAGGGGAGTTTTATTATATTCGATCCAGGGGCTTTGTTTACACCAATCAGAACTTGTTATACTTGGATCAAGGGCCTCGGTTATACCTGACCAGGGACTTGTTATACTCAACAAGGGCTTTTGTTAAATCCTGGATCAGGGCCTTTCTTTATACTCAATCAGACTTTTGTTATACTCCGGATCAGGGACTTTGTTATACCTCGATGAGGGACTTTTGCTCTACTCTGATTAGGGGACTTTGGTATACTCGATCAGGGGACTTTGTTATATTTCTACAGAGGGATTTGTTATATTCGATCATCGGACTTGTTATACCTGGATCAGGGCCTTTGTTATACTCGGATCAGGGGCTTTGTTACCCCGTGACCAGGGTCTTTTGTTATACTCGATCAGGGACTTTGTTATTCTCGATCAGGGGACTTTGTTATATTCGATCCAGGGCTTTGTTATACTCTTGATCAGGAACTTTGTTATACCTTTTCGATCAGGGCCTTTGTTATACTCGTCAGGCGCCTTTGTTATATCTGGATCAGGGCCTTGTTATACTCGACCAGGGAACTTTTGTTCTTCCGATCAGGGGCTTTTGTTAAACTCGGGATCAGGGCCTTTTGTTATACGTGCTAATCAGGGACTTTTGTTATACTCGATCAGGGACTTTTGTTATACCCGATCAGGGACTTTGTTATATTCGATGAGGATTTTGCTATACTTGGATCATGGACTTTGTTATACCCGATCAGGGCCTTTGATATACTGGATCAGGGGCCTTTGTTTTACTCGATCAGTAAACTTTGTTATACTCGATCAGGGGACTTTGTTGTATTCGATGAGGGACTTTTTGTTGTGCTCGGACCAGGGGACTTGTTATACTGATCATGGGACTTTGTTATACTCGATCAGGGCCTTAGTTATACTCGATATGGGGCCTTTGTTGCTTTGGATCAGGGAACTTTGGTTATACTCGATCAGGGACTTTTGTTATATTCGATGAGGGACTTTGTTATACTCCGATCATGGGACTTTTGTTACACTTGATGAGGTGTCTTTGTTATTCTCGATCGTGGATTTTGTCATACTTGATCAGGGGACTTTGTTACACTCGATGAGGGATTTGGTTTTACCTTTATTTAGGGGACTTTGTTATTCTGATCATGGGACTTTGTTACACTCGGATGAGGGGCCTTTTGTTATAATTGATGAGGGACTTTGTTCTACTTGATGAGGGACTTTTGTTCTACCTTGGGATCAGGGACTTTGTTATACTCGATCAGGGACTTTGTTATATTCTATGAGGGGACTTTTGGTTATAATTTCGATCATGGGATTTGTTACTGATGAGAGGCCTTTGTTATACTCTCGATCAGGGCCTTTTGTTATACTCGATAAGGGAACTTTGTTATACCTGGATCAGGGGACTTTTGTTATATTCGATGAGGGGACTTTTGTTATACTCGATCATGGGATTCGTTACACCTGGATGTGGGCCTTATGTTATACCTCGAAGAGGGACTTTGCTCTCCCGATTAGGGACTTGGTATACTCTGATCAGGGACTTTTGTTATTCTCGATGAGGGACTTTGTTATACCCGATCATGGGATTCCTTGTTATAATTCGATCAGGGGCTCCTTTATACTCGACCAGGGGCCTTTTGTTATAATTTCTAATCAGTGGTCTTTATTATTCTCGATCAGTGGCCTTTTGTTATACTTGGATCAGGGGCTTTGTTTATACTCGATCAGGGGCTTTTGTTAAACCTCGATCAGGGGCCTTTGTTATACTCAATCAGGGACTTTTGTTATACCCGGGATCAGGGGACTTTGTTATATTCGATGAGAGGACTTTACAGGCCCCGGATCGCGACTTTGTTACTTGGAGAGGGGCCTTTGTTATACTCGATCAGGGGCCTTTGTTATATTCATGAGGTATTTTGTTATACTCGATCATGGGACTTGTTACTCGGGATCGAACTTTGTTATACTCTGATCAGGGGACTTGGTTATACCGATCAGGGACTTTCTTAGTTACTCTGTTCACGGATTTTGTTATACTCCGGATCAGGGACTTTTGTTGGTATTTGATGAGGGGCTGTTATACTGGATCAGGACGAATTTGTTATACTCGATCAGGGACTTTGTTATACTCGATCGGGGATTTTGTTATACTCTGGATGAGGGCCTTTTGTTAAACTCGGATCAGAGGCCTTTTCTTTATACTCGATCAGGGGACTTTGTACTCGATGAGGGCCTTTTGTTAAACCTGACCAGAGGCCTTTTTGTTATCTCGTATCAGGGGACTCTTCTTATACTGATCAGGGACTTTGTCATTACTTCGATCAGGTGCCTTATACTCTCGGGATCAGTGGATTTTGTTGTACTCGATCAGGGACTTGTTATTTTCGGATAAGGGGCTTTGTTATACTTGATAAT
>NW_024716264.1:0-6096 GCF_018991925.1 Homarus americanus | reverse complement strand
TAGCACACCACAGGAACTTGCACACCCGAATGGGAGACCGTCAAAGTCAATCGGGGGTCGATTTAATAGCATACTACAGAAACTTGCACACCCGAATGGGAGACCGTAAAAGTCAATCGGGGATCGATTTGATAGCATACCACAGAAACTTGCACACCCGAATGGGAGACCGTCAAAGTCAATCGAGGGTCGATTTAATAGCATACTACAGAAACTTGCACACCCGAATGGGAGGCGTCAAAGTCAATCGGGGATCGATTTGATAGCATACCACAGAAACTTGCACACCCAAATGGGAGACCGTCAAAGTCAATCGAGGGTCGATTTAATAGCATACTACAGAAACTTGCACACCCGAATGGGAGACCGTCAAAGTCAATCGGGGATCGATTTGATAGCATACCACAGAAACTTGGCACACCCGAATGGGAGACCGTCAAAGTCAATCGGGGGTCGATTTAATAGCATACTACAGAAACTTGCACACCCGAATGGGAGACCGTAAAAGTCAATCGGGGATCGATTTGATAGCATACCACAGAAACTTGCACACCCGAATGGGAGACCGTCAAAGTCAATCGAGGGTCGATTTAATAGCATACTACAGAAACTTGCACACCCGAATGGGAGGCGTCAAAGTCAATCGGGGATCGATTTGATAGCATACCACAGAAACTTGCACACCGGTGGAGACCGTCAAAGTCAATCGGGGTCGATTGATAGCATACTACAGAAACTTGTACACCTGAATGGGAGACAGCCGTGTCAATCGGGGGCCGATTTCTATAGCATACTACAGAACTTGCACACCAATGGGAGACCGTCAAAGTCAATCGGGGTCGATTTAATAGCATACTACAGAAACTTGCATTACAATCTGGAATGGGAGACTGTCAAAAGTCAATCGGGGGTCGATTTGATAGCATACTACAGAAACTTGCACAATTCGAATGGGAGATAACAAAACATCGGGGGTCGATGAATAGCATACTACAGAAACTTGCACACCAATGGGGAGACTGTCAGTCAATCGGGTCGATTTAATAGCATACTACAGAAACTTGCACACCCGAATGGGAGACCACAAAGTCAATCGGGGTCGACGGATAGCATACTACAGAAACTTGCACACCCGAATGGACCGCCAAAGTCAATCGGGGGTCGATTCGATAGCATACTACAGAACCTTGCACACCCGAATGGGAGCCAGTCAAAGTCAATCGGGGGTCGATTTAATAGCATACTACAGAAACTTGCACACCCGAATGGGAGACCGTCAGAGTCAATCGAGGGTCGATTTAATAGCATACTATACAAAATGATCCGAGAATGTGCACACACCGAGTGGGAGACGGTGATGAAAGCGTCCGCCCTTGTACACTGGATGGCACTATTTCACTATAGTAAGGGGTAGGGGCACCTCGGTCATATTATACAACATACCAGAGAAGTTCCACACCCGGATGGGAGACCGTCAAAGTGAATCGGGGGTCGATTTGATAGCATACTACAGAGAACTTGCACACCCGAATGGGAGACCGTCAAAGTCAATCGGGGGTCGATTTGATAGCATACTACAGAGAACTTGCACACCCGAATGGGAGACAGTCAAAGTCAATCGGGGGTCGATTTAATAGCATACTACAGAAACTTGCACACCCGAATGGGAGACCGTCAAAGTCAATCGGGGGTCGATTTGATAGCATACTACAGAAACTTGCACACCCGAATGGGAGACCGTCAAAGTCAATCGGGGGTCGATTTGATAGCATACTACAGAAACTTGCACACCCGAATGGGAGACAGTGAAAGTCAATCGGGGGTCGATTTAATAGCATACTACAGAAACTTGCACACCCGAATGGGAGACAGTGAAAGTCAATCGGGGGTCGATTTAATAGCATACTACAGAAACTTGCACACCCGAATGGGAGACCGTCAAAGTCAATCGGGGGTCGATTTAATAGCATACTACAGAAACTTGCACACCCGAATGGGAGACCGTCAAAGTCAATCGGGGTCGATTTGATAGCATACTACAGAAACTTGCACACCCGAATGGGAGACAGTCAAAGTCAATCGGGGGTCGATTTAATAGCATACTACAGAAACTTGCACACCCGAATGGGAGACCGTCAAAGTCAATCGGGGGTCGAGCATACTTTACAAAATGATCCGAGAATCTGCACACACACCGAGTGGGAGACGGTGATGAAAACGTCCGCCCTTATATGTTCGATTGCACTATTTCACTATATTAAGGGGAGAGGGTGCCTTCGCACACATATTTGGTGTGAAATATCTTCCGCCCCCCCGCGGAGCGCTTCGGCGCCTTCTCATGAAGCAAAGCGGCTGGCATTCAAAACAACAACCAAAATTCGCTTCGCCGCTTCTCTTCCCTTGCCCTGCAATGGCTGGAGTAGCAGCAGAAGAAGAGAGAGAGAAATAGTCTCGGCGGGGTCAGGAGGAATGGCAGGAGCGCGATCTATGAATTTCACTAGCCAGGTCTGTCTCCCAATTGAACATTATTACTCTCTCGGCGCACACGTCGCCACCACGGTTTCCGCATAGCAGCAGCATCACAAGGATGTTGGCGCCTACGTAAGTCCGAACTGGGTTATTGGCTGTTCGCGAACAGTCGGGTTTTTAACCTTGCCTATCAAACGATCAAACAACTTCCACTCGAGGTGCGGTACGGTGACCGTCCTATCGTCCGCTCTGTATGCTGGATTGCACTATTTCACTATATTAAGGGAGAGGGTGGTTTCACACACCTATTCGGTGTGAACATCTTCCGCCCCCCCAGTGAGCGCTTTCGGCGCTTCTGCGAAGCAAAGCGCGGCATTCAAAACAACAACCAAAGTTGCTGTCAAGCTTTCTTCCCTGCCCCTGCAATGGCTGGAGCAGCAGCAGAAGAAGAGAGAGAAAATAGTCCTCATGGGGTCAGAGGAATGGCAGGAGTGCGATCTATGAATTTCACTAGCCAGGTCTGTCTTCCTATTGAACATTATTACTCTCTCTCGGCGCACACGTCGCCACCACGGTTTCCGTGACAGCAGCAGCATCATGATGTTGCATCTATTGTAAGTCCGGAACTGGGTTATTCGGCTGTTCGCGAACAGTCAGGTTTTAACCTTGCCTAACAAACGATCAAACAACTTCCACTCTCGAGGTGCGGTACGGTGACTGTCCTATCGTCCGCTCTTGTATGCTGGATTGCACTATTTCACTATATTAAGGGGAGAGGAAGTTTCACACACCTATTCCGGTGTGGAATATCTTCCGGCCCCCCAGCCGAGCGCTTCGGCGCCTCTGGCGGCTAAAGCTGGCATTCAAAAACAACAACCAAAGTTGCTGCTGCTTTCCCTTCCCTGCCCTGCAATGGCTGGAGCAGCAGCAGCAGAAGAAGAAGAGAGAGAGAAAATAGTCTCATGGGGTCAGAGGAATGGCAGTGGAGCGCGATCTATGAATTTCACTAGCCAGGTCTGTCTCCCAATTGAACATTATTACTCTCTCGGCGCACACGTCGCCACCACGGTTTCCGCGACAGCAGCAGCATCATGATGTTGCGTCTATTGTAAGTCCGGAACTGGGTTATTCGGCTGTTCGCGAACAGTCGGGTTTTAACCTTGCCTAACAAACGATCAAACAACTTCCACTCTCGAGGTGCGGTACGGTGACTGTCCTATCGTCCGCTCTTGTATGCTGGATTGCACTATTTCACTATATTAAGGGGAGAGGGTGCCTTCACACACATATTCGATGTGAAATATCTTCCGCCCCCCAGCGGAGCGCTTCGGCGCCTCTGCGAAGCAAAACGCGGCATTCAAAAACAACAACCAAAATTGCCGTCGATTTCCTCTCCCTGCCCTGCAATGGCTGGAGCAGAAGGAGAGCGAGAGAGAGAATAGTCTCATTGGGTCAGAGGAATGGCAGTGGAGCGGGCTAATGGCGAGTAGGCTCGCGATCTATCAATTACACTAGCCAGGCCGCTCTCCCTATTGAACATTATTACTCTCTCACGTCGCCACTGCGGTTTCCGCGACAGCAGCAGCATCATCATGATGTTGCATCCACCAATTAGTCCGGAACCGGGGTATTCGGCTGTCTGCGAACAGTCCGGTTTTAACCTTACCCAACATCCACTCTCGAGGTGCGGTACGGTGAATGTCCTATCGTCCGACCTTGTATGCTGGATTGCACTATTTCACTATATTAAGGGGAGAGGGTGCCTTCACACACATATTCGGTGTGAAATATCTTCCGCCCCCCAGCGGAGCGCTTCGGCGCCTCTGCGAAGCAAAGCGCGGCATTCAAAAACAACAACCAAAATTGCCGTCGCTTCCCTGCTCTGCAATGGCTGGAGCAGAAGGAGAGAGAGAGAGAGAGATTTTAGTCTCATTGGATCAGAGGAATGGCAGTGGAGCGGGCTTATGGCGAGTAGGCTCGCGCTCTATCAATTACACTTGCCAGGTCTCTCTTCCGTTTGGACATTATTTACTCCGTCTCTCTCTCTCTCTCTCTCGGCGCACACGTCGCCACCCTACTAGTTTCCGTCACAGCATATGCTGCGGCCTTTCAGTCCGGAACGGGGCTCCCCCTCGCCTTGCTGTCTGCCCAACTTAGCGGACTTGCGTTGGCTGATCACCCCGTCTTCGCGTCTGTGCCGGCCTTCAATGCAGCGCCCAACCGTCTCTTGACCGAGATTCATTGCACTATTCCACGCGCAAACGGCTACCCTAAATGTGCATAGACAACGCTCATGGTTCAACACGACCAGGGCGCAGTCTGGGAGCCGAGTATACTAAAAAGAGAGTTTAGCAGCCAAAACTCGTCAAAGCACACGTTGGGTTACCCCATCACCTAACAACGATGATGGCGGTTCCCACCCGTGAAATACACAACCTAACCAATATTGGGCGACGATGGCGCTCATGAGCCCACGTCCCCACAAACAGTAAGAGAAAGAGAGAGAGGAGGAGATGGGCCAATGTGCGGTCCCTCGCCCAATGTCTTATGCCTCGCTGGGGCAAAGAGAAGAGGAGCGGATAAGGGAGGAGATTGGCCAACGTGCGGTCCCTCGCCCAATGTCGGCTGCCTCGCTGGAGCTGGGTAAAGAGGAGAGGAGCGGATAAGGGAGGAGATTGGCACACACGGTGGCGCTGCCGGCGCCGAGGATAGCAAGAGAAGGTGTAGTTTGATCTGATCATCTGGTTTGCTATTTCTCTAAGGCCAACGTGCGGTCCCTCGCCCAATGTCGGCTGCCTCGCTGGGGCGAGAGATGATGGGGTGGCGATTAACGGAAAGCAAGCGGCGCGAGGATAGCGAGAGTAGTGCCTGATCGATCACTGGGTTATTTCAAGGCCAACGTACCAAAGAAGAGTATGATGGCGGAGAGATTCGCCGACGTGCGGTCCCTCGCCCAATGTCGGCTGCCTCGCTGGAGCTGGGGCAAAGAGGAGCGGATAAGGGAGGAGATTGGCACACACGGTGGCGCTGCCGGCGCCGAGGATAGCAAGAGAAGGTGCAGTTAGATCTGATCATCTGGTTTGCTATTTCTCTAAGGCCAACGTGCGGTCCCTCGCCCAATGTCTTCTGCCTCTCTCTCAATCTCACTATTTTGGCCGCCGTGATAGGCGCCGCCAACAGCAGCAGCTACCTGGTTGATCCTGCCA
Source organism: Homarus americanus (assembly GCF_018991925.1). Classification (NCBI taxonomy): domain Eukaryota; kingdom Metazoa; phylum Arthropoda; class Malacostraca; order Decapoda; family Nephropidae; genus Homarus; species Homarus americanus. The sequence continues at coordinate 421 of NW_024716264.1, read as the reverse complement.
GTAGTCATATGCTTGTCTCAAAGATTAAGCCATGCATGTGTAAGTACAAGCCGATTTAAGGCGAAACCGCGAATGGCTCATTAAATCAGCTATGTTTCATTGGATCTGTAAACCCACTTACTTGGATAACTGTGGCAATTCTAGAGCTACTACATGCAATTGGTCTCTGACCGCAAGGGAAGAGCGCTTTTATTAGTTCAAAACTGGTCGGGCCCCGGTCCGTAACCCACCTGTGGTGAATCTGAATAACTTCGGGCTGAGCGCACGGTCTCCGCACTGGCGCCGCTTCTTTCAAGTGTCTGCCTTATCAGCTTTCGATTGCAGGTTATGCGCCTACAATGGCTATAACGGGTAACGGGGAATCAGGGTTCGATTCCGGAGAGGGAGCCTGAGAAACGGCTACCACATCTAAGGAAGGCAG
>NW_024716263.1:0-8449 GCF_018991925.1 Homarus americanus | reverse complement strand
TAAAAAAATAAAAAAAAATAAAAAAAATAAAAAAATAAAAAAAAAATAAAAAAATAAAAAAATAAAAAAAAGTGTAGTGTAGGGGTAGTGTAGTAAAAAAAAGAAAAAAAGTGTAGTGGGTCGTTGCGTTGCGGTGGGTCGTTGGGTTCGTTGCGGTGGGTCGTTGGGTTCGTTGCGTTGAGGTGGGTCGTTGGGTTCGTTGCGTTGCGGTGGGTCGTTGGGTTCGTTGCGTTGCGGTGGGTCGTTGGGTTCGTTGCGTTGCGTTGGGTCGTTGGGTTCGTTTCGTTGGGTTCGTTGCGTTGCGGTGGGTCGTTGGGTTCGTTGCGTTGCGGTGGGTCGTTGCCCGTTGCGTTGGGGTGGGTCGTTGGGTTCGTTGCGTTGGGGTGGGTCGTTGGGTTCGTTGGGGTGGGTCGTAGCGGTTTTTGCTGGGACGTTCGATTCTTTTGGTGTTATTTTTTAACTTAAATGATTAATATAATTGAGAATAATAATTAGAACATTTATAATTACTGAAATTCCTGGTCATTTGTCAACAACATCAGAATTGAGACAGCACAAATAATACGTCATAAAATAGGGTAGTGTTGGGTAGGGTGGTGTAGGACATCCCGACTATAACCCACACCCATCATCCTCTCACCCATCCTGGGAGGTGGGGAATGGTACCACTAGAGAGCCAACAACAGAAGGTACCAAGAACCACCGACTGGGAAGGGTGAGAGGATGAAGGGGTGGGTGGGGTGAGAGGGATGATGGGGAGTGGGGGATGAGGAGAGGGAATCCACATCCTTCCCAGGAAGTGGAGAATGGTGCAATCCGTCAGGCGCCGACAGAAGGTATCAGGACCCACCGACTGGGAAGTGTGTGTGTAGGGTGGTGTAGTGTGGGGTATGGTGGTGTAGTGAGGGTGTAGTGGGTGGTGTAGTATGGGGTATGGTGGTGTAGAGATTTGTGTACAGTAAGATGGAAGCCCACCGGCTGAGGAAGTGTGTGTGTATGGTGGTGTAGTATGGGGTATGGTGGTGTAGTGGGGGTGTAGTGGGTAGTGTAGTATGGGGTATGGTGGTGTAGGGTGGTGTACGGTAAGGTATCAGGACCCACCGACTGGGAAGTGTGTGTGTAGGGTGGTGTAGTGGGTGGTGTAGTGTGGGGTATGGTGGTGTAGTGAGGGTGTAGTGGGTCGTGTAGCATGGGGTATGGTGGTGTAGGGTGGTGTACGGTAAGGTATCAGGACCCACCGACTTGGAAGTGTGTGTGTAGGGTGGTGTAGTGGGTGGTGTAATGTGGGGTATGGTGGTGTAGTGAGGGTGTAGTGGGTCGTGTAGTATGGGGTATGGTGGTGTAGGGTGGTGTACGGTAAGGTATCAGGACCCACCGACTGGGAAGTGTGTGTGTAGGGTGGTGTAGTGGGTGGTGTAGTGGGGTATGGTGGTGCAGTGAGGGTGTAGTGGGTGGTGTAGTATGGGGTATGGTGGTGTAGGGTGGTGTATGGTAAGGTATCAGGACCCACCGACTGGGAAGTGTGTGTGTAGGGTGGTGTAGTGTTGGGTATGGTGGTGTAGTGGGGGTGTAGTGGGTACTGTAGTATGGGGTATGTTGGTGTAGGTGGTGTACGGTAAGGTATCAGGACCCACCGACTGGGAAGGGTGTGGAATCCCCCCATCCCCCATCCACACCCATCCTGGGAGGTGGAGAATGGCACCATCCGGTAGTTGGCAACGGAAGGTATCAGGACCCACCGACTGGGAAGGGTGTGGAATCCCCCCATCCCCCATCCACACCCATCCTGGGAGGTGGAGAATGGCACCATCCGGTAGTTGGCAACGGAAGGTATCAGGACCCACCGACTGGGAAGGGTGTGGAATCCCCCCATCCCCCATCTATCTGTGTCTCTGTGTCTGACTGTTTCTGCCAGTCTGTCTCACAATATCGATCTCTGTCTCTCTTTCTGATTTTCTGCCTCTGTTTTTCTGTCTGTCTGTCTCTTTCGTCTATATGTTAGTCTATGTCGCCGTCTCTGTTTCTGTCTGTCCCTCTATTTCTCCGTCTGTCTGTCTGTCAGTTGTCTGCTTGTGTCTGCGACAAACAGACAGACAGGCAGACAGAAAGAAACGGACACAGAGACACACAGACAGAGATTGAGATATAAAGACAGACAGAGACTGAGACACACACAGACAGAGACACACACAGACATGACAGAGACCAACAGACAGACAGAGAGATTCCTACAAGTCTCCGCTCGTCTGTTTGTCTGTCTGTATGTCTTTTTCTGTCTGTGTCTTTCGGTGTGCTTGTCCGTTTGTCTGTCTGTTTCTGTCTGTTTCTGTGTGTCTGTCTGTTTAATGTCTGTCTGTCTGTGTCCGTCCGTCTGTCTGTTTTTCTAACTGTCTCTGTTTGTCTGTCTGTCTACAAATCCTCCCTAAGGAATCCTATCCTATAAATCAACATACCCGACCACCGCCCCCCCCCACCCCCCAACAAAAAATAAATAAATAATTAACAAAATAAAAATAAATAAATAAATTAATAAATAAAAAAATAAAAAATAAAATAAAATAATAAATAAATACAATAAAATAAAATACCAACCAACCTCCAAACACAGCAACACCCCCCCCCAGACAAAGCCGCACAGAAATACTTACAATTCTCCATACCCAACCTCAGCGACAACCCTCTCAATAAAAACAACCTAACTCAACAACTCCCTTCAACAAAAAACAGACAGACAGAAAGACAGACAGACAGAGAGACAGAACAGACAGCCAGAGACCGACATAGTGGAAAGACAGAGAGGCTGAGACAGACAGATAGACAGAACGAGACAAACACAGACACAGACAGACAGTGACAGACATTGTAAAAATAGACTGGCAGACAGAGACAGACTGACGGACAGACAAACAGAGATACAAAGACAGACAGAGACTGAGAGACAGACGGACAGAGACAGTTAGACAAACTAACTCTACCAAAGCACCAATCACCTACTGCGGCACCAAGAGACGCCAACCCCAGTAAACAGAAACCCTCCTCCTGGTGTACATTAACACAGTATAACCTTTTTCTTCTATATTTTAAATTTATTTCTGTTCCTTTTTCGCACCCCCCCTCCCCCCCAGGCCCCGTTGTGGGTCGTTTGATCTGTGCCCGGGTGGGCTAATTCCCATTAAAAAAAAAAGCAACTGGCTGGGCCCAGCCTCGAACTGGTCCCGGCGGTGCTAGACGTAGTTCGTCAGGCCACCGCCAGGGGTCTACTGTCGGCTTTTCTGAAGGTGGTTTTGTTGTTTTTCTTTAATAATTCATATATTTTCGTAGTTTTTCTCAGGATTTGTATGAATTTATACTCCAATAGCAGAGTTACAATTGTATTGAAGCTGTGTGTGGCCCTTTTACAGCCAATCTTGGCTACTAACTCAAGATACACTTGTGTGTGCGTGTTTGACTGTCGTGTGTATGAGTGTCGTGAATCATGAAGACATTTTGCAAGAACCTTTACCAAAACACATACAAAAGAATACCAAACAGTTATAAACAACAGCGCCACGGTAACTCTGCTATTTGAGTTTAAAATCACGTTAAGAACTGCGAAAATAAATCAATTATTGAAGAAAAACTGCAAAAATACCACATGTAACATAAATACAACTTCTGGAATGTTGATTAATGTCCCCCTGGCGGTGGCCTGGCGAACTAGAGGGGGGGGGTCACAGCTTCCATGGTAAACACTTTAAATATTATGAGTGTCTCTCACCCACAATGGAGAGGCCTACACTATTTTCTCTCACCACCGCTGTCTACACCTACACTATGGTTACTCACACGAGCCAGAAGCACCGGACATGGAGTAGAAAAATTGTCCTCGTTGCAGATGGTGGCGTCATCGTGTGGGTAGCAACGGACCCTGGTGTTATGGTGAAGTAATGGTGAGGTGATGGTGATAGTAAAAGAGATGGTGAAGTTCTTGGGAAGGCCACAGTGAGGTAACGATGAGAATGGTGATATTATGGTGAAATGATGGTGAGGTGACTGGAGGAACTATTCACTGGTGAAGGGTTACTGGTGCACCACTGAAGTATGAATGAAGAAGTAATGATAAAAAAGATAGCTAAAAGGAATGATGGTGAGATATAAGAGAAGAGGTGATGGTGAGTTTTAATGGTGATGTGGTCGGGTGATGGTGAGAGTTTATAAAGCGTAATGGTCCGGGTTTACAAGCTTTTACATATACGTGAACGCTTTAAGATCATTACACAAACACACACACACACACACACACACACACACACACACACACACACACACACACACCATTTTTATCCTTCATATCCCGAGAAAATTTACTCAACTAAAATAAATAACTATGATGTAGTGATGTAGTGTTTCTCGTCATCCAGGCCAAGTGATGTAGTGTTTCTCGTCATCCAGGCCAGGTGATGTAGTGTTTCTCGTCATTCAGCCCAGGTGATGTAGTGTTTCTCGTCATCCAGGCCAAGTGATGTAGTGTTTCTCGTCATCCAGGCCAGGTGATGTAGTGTTTCTCGTCATTCAGCCCAGGTGATGTAGTGTTTCTCGTCATCCAGGCCAGGTGATGTAGTGTTTCTCGTCATCAGGCCAGGTGATGTAGTGTTTTTCGTCATCCAGGCCAGGTGATGTAGTGTTTCTCGTCATTCAGCCCAGGTGATGTAGTGTTTCTCGTCATCCAGGCCAGGTGATGTAGTGTTTCTCGTCATCCAGGCCAGGTGATGTAGTGTTTCTCGTCATCCAGGCCAGGTGATGTAGTGTTTCTCGTCATCCAGGCCAGGTGATGTAGTGTTTCTCGTCATCCAGGCCAGGTGATGTAGTGTTTCTCGTTATCCAGGCCAGGTGATGTAGTGTTTCTCGTCATTCAGCCCAAGTGAGGAAGATTTTTTTGTGGAAATTTCAGTAAAGATTAAAATTAACCCCCCACACTCCTCCTCCCCCCCCCTCCTCTCCACAAAAAAATCAAGGAAATTGTTTTTATTTACGACTAACAACAATAAAACCATATATTTATGTACGGAATTTGTTAGAAAAAGTCATCAAACAGTTGTGGTTACGTTTAACAAATACCAAAACGTAATCTAGAAAAAAACTTTATAGGATGGAAATATTAATTGGACAGATACTCTTGAACTATACGGTAAATCCATATCTTTTTTTTCCATTTAACAAAAGAGGAAGTCGTGCCATTGAGATTGGTCGCGGAAGTAGAAAATAATCTTTTCCGTATCAGACTGACGAAAAAAAAAAAGAAAACAGATTTTTTTAAATAGCGTGACTGTCCCTGGAGAGCTGTGGAAGTACTGGAGGAAATAGTGCCGGGAGGAAAGGGAGGTGGAGGAGGGAGAGGAAGGGGGGGGGGAGGAGGAGGTGGAGTAGAAAAGGGATTCTGATGTGGTTTTGTTTTTCTTCTAGTTAAGTGTTTTCTCTCTCTCTCTCTCTCTCTCTCTATCAGTACGTTTTTCAGCCAGACCATCCTCACATCAGTCAATCCGACCCTCCTCCACTTTATCCTTCTACAGGTAGTTCCTCTACTTCAGTCGCTCCGTCAGTCTATAATACTGTGAGCGAATGTATACTTTACACCATTAACTCCTCCTGTAGTATTAGATGGAAAGATTTGAAACATGTTATAAGGATATTTACACATAGTGATCCATACGTGTTGTAGTAGTAAGGCGAGTCTTTGGTTAAAATATATAAATATACAGTATATTAACCCCGACCCGCGTCATGGCTTGTATTATGAAGCACTCGCCTCGGGGGTGTGGAGCTTTTGTAATTAACTCAATTTGTTCATTTTTTTTATGTAATGAATTATATAATGATAATAGTTTCTTTGAACTTCTGTCATTTACATGGTGAGCTCTGATGTCCTTTATGTTCTTAGTTACTCGTAGTGGAGATACTGGAAACTTAATTACTTTATTTTTTTATTAACGATATACTAGTTGTGGGACACGTGAGAATGGTAGAGAGAAGTATATCCATCTTAATGGATCGACAGTAGTGGGTAAAGTTAAGAAAGTCTACGGTATTCTTTACCCACGTTTCACTACTAAACCTCCTCGTTTAATTCTGGTTTCTTGTACTTCCTTTCAATTCAAATATTCTTGTCTATGTGCCGCTGATTCTCAAACTGACAGACACTCACATATTAATACTTCTTTTTTTATATCGTGCTGAAATATAAAAATTCGATTGAACATAGCGAATATAACAAAAGCAAGAATTCCTTCAGTAGGTTAAATAAAAGAAGAGTTTAAATCATCTTACTCACGGTATTGAGTCTTCGTAGTCGAGGGATTGGGTCATCGTACTCAAGGGATTAGCTCATCGTACTGATTAAGTTAAACCGTAATACCAAAGGCGTCAATACATTCATTTATTAAGTTTAAGTTATAGGCAGTGACACCATCAACGAATTGAATTATTTTAACACGACAACATTATTTTTGTCATTTTGTTGCTGGTGCCTGACAGAGTGCGCAGTACATCTGTTGCCAATGCAGATGCATCTTAAGCTAGACTAAGCAGCGACAGAGTTTCATGACACACACACTCACACAAAAAGCAGAATTCATAAATATCACGTCCTGAACCACCTCAAGAAATTGCTTACCCAGACTATAATTATTCACAAGACACACAAATAGAACTTTTCGTATACTGCGCACTTAATATCATAGGTGGGGGATGGGGTGTGTGTGGGGGGAGGAGGAGGAGGACACGGGATGGGGGGTGTGTGTGGGGTGGGTGGGGAGGGGGGGGGGAGGAGGAAACACGCTATAAGAGATCGTATGAAGTTTAGGATTCTCCAAGATATGTCGGTAGATAACTTTAAAGACGCTTGGTGAAGACGACTCGCCAGGGAGTCAACAAGAGAGATGAGCTTGCTGCGTCTTATACGATGTTGGTAGGGTGTAATTGACGCACCCCCCCCCCCCGCTAATGACGCTTGAGGCTACAGGCTTTTAAGTTTTTTTGTGGTCCTTGGAGGAATTTATAAGTTTAAGTGTCAGAATGTAGTAGGATTAAAAGTCAGGTCAGGAGATGAGACGCCAGAGAGAAGCTTACTGAGGCTAAGTTATATAGACGAGTGTGTTGGTCGGCACTAGGTTCATATGTCTTTTCTGCCTGAGTTTTTTCCCCTCACTCCTCGTAGCAAGATGTTAAGATATTTTTCCTATACGAGGTACGAAAAAGTAATATTTGTCTTTCTGAAAAAAATTTTCTCTGTTGACTCATCCACTTCATTTATGCATTTACTTTTATTATTATTATTATTATTATTATTATTATTATTATTATTATTATTATTATTATTATTATTATTATTATTATTATTATTATTATTATTATTATTATTATTATTAGTAGTAGTAGTAGTAGTAGTAGTATAACATCATGCGTCATAGAATACTTGTGAATATTTCACGGACTTGTGGATTTTAACCCCTTGTGTAAGATGACAACCGCTTACGTTCAGTGAATTACCACCTGTGAGTATGATACCTTAATCCTCTTGAGTACGACAAATTAACACCTTCATCGTCAAGTCTTAACTCAAGTCTTAACTCTATTAAGAGGATAATCCGATTTTTAATCAAAGTTGATGTAATACTCGAGGGCTACATAATGAGTTATTAGGCAAGATTAATGTATTTACAATATTTGCATAAATTTTTCTTCACGTATTATTTATTATGAAGCAAATAAAGAAAGTTATGATAAAACTGATTTGACTTTTAGGGAGATATACGGTAAGTTGCGGTACACGTAAGAATGATACTGAGACAGTAAATCATCTTAATGGATCAACAAGTGTGGTGGGTAAATGTGGAAAAGTCTACGGTATTTGCCACCCACGTTTCACTACTAATCCACCTCGCTCCATTCTGTTTTCTTGCATTCCCTTTCAATTCAAATATTCTTGTTCTTAATTATCCACTGCTGATTCTCAAATTAAACAAACACTTGCATAATTCTTCTTCTTCTTCTTCTTCTTCTTCTTCATTTTTATATCATGCCGAAATCTATTAATTCCTTCAGTAAGTTTAAGAAATTTTTACCACAGTCCCACACCTCTGAGTTCAGACACACTGGCTGGGTAGTACGGTGAAGTGCAGTAATAAGAACACGGAGGACAATGGAATGCCTAAGTGAAAACAAGACTGACACATCGAGGCAAGTGACCACAGAATATATAGAAGGTGTGTCCAAAATTAGCATTAATGTCTGTCTGAGCTGTGTGCCGTCTCACCTGTCTGTCTGAGCTGTGTGCCGTCTCACCTGTCTGTGTGAGCTGTGTGCCGTCTCACCTGTCTGTGTGAGCTGTGTGCCGTCTCACCTGTCTGTCTGAGCTGTGTGCCGTCTCACCTGTCTGTCTGAGCTGTGTGCCGTCTCACCTGTTTGTCTGAGC
>NW_024716262.1:0-9587 GCF_018991925.1 Homarus americanus | reverse complement strand
TGGTATTCAACTTTAATTTTGTCATGTTCTTGTAACCATGATGTCCTCAAGCTGGTGGTATTCAACTTTAACTTTGTCACGTTCTTGTGACTGTTGCTGCCCTCAGGCTGATGGTATTCAACTTTAATTTTGTCACGTTCTTGTGACCATGCTGTCCTCAGGCTGGTGGTATTCAACTTTAATTTAGTCACGTTCTTGTGACCATGCTGCCCTCAGGCTAATGGTATTCAATTTAATTTTGTCATATTCTTGTGACCATGCTGCCCTCAGGCTGGTGGTATTCAACTTTAATTTTGTCATGTTCTTGTAACCATGATGTCCTCAAGCTGGTGGTATTCAACTTTAACTTTGTCACGTTCTTGTGACTGTTGCTGCCCTCAGGCTGGTGGTATTCAACTTGAATTTTGTCACGTTCTTGTGACCATGCTATCCTCAGGCTGGTGGTATTCAACTTTAATTTTGTCACGTTCTTGTGACCATGCTGCTCTCAGGCTGATGGTATTCAACTTTAAATTTGTCATGTTCTTGTGACCATGCTGCCCTCAGGCTGATGGTATTCAACTTTAATTTTGTCACTTTCTTGTGACCATGCTGACCTCAGACTGGTGGTATTCAACTTTAATTTTGTCACGTTCTTGTGACCATGCTGTCCTCAGGCTGATGGTATTCAACTTTAATTTTGTCACGTTCTTGTGACTGTCGCTGCCCTCAGGCTGCATTCAACTTTAATTTAATAATAATAATAATAATAATAATTCACGGTTTATTGAAAAAGCTTGGCAGCCAGAAGGCTGAAAATATACAGTTACATATTTGGGGAATGGGTTACAGATTACAAATAATATACAAGTAACATAAATTGGCCTAAAATAAGATATAATAACTAGATGGGGAAAAGCTCAAACTACAGTTCATTTCAACATAGTGACGGTGTAAGGGCAGTGTTTACTGGGGTGAATACACTGATTTATTACAAGTTATTGATAATTTTTTACAATGGTTGGGATCTGGGCTGTTCTTATAGCGATCAGTTCGTGCACGTATGGGCTGGATGCGGTTGGCGGTGTCGAACAGCAATTCTCCGGACAGGGATCTCAGGTGGTGGCAGTAGGAGCCGGTGTCGGGGATGGTGTAGAAGCTTCTTACCAAATTTGCAGATGATGAGGTCGTGGTGATGGTCAGTGAAGTCAGAAAGGGTCAGTGTGTTGGGCGCTTCTTGATATGTGGAGTAGGAAGGGTAGAGAATAATCTTGCATGGCCTCTTTTGCACTTTTTCGAGGTGTTTACGTTGTGTGGCATTTAGGGAGGAAGACCAGGTGGAGGAGGCATAGGTGAGCTTGGGAAGTATGAATGTTGTGTAAACACTGAGGAGCTCGTGTGCAGGACCACCGAGGGACTTGAGTCGGCGTAGGAGGTGGAGACGGAAACTGGAGGATTTGATAACTTCACTGACGTGTGGTTTCTAATTTGGTTTGTTGTCTATGGTGACGCCGAGGGGTTTCGTGGAATCCTACAACCTGGAGTGTGTTCGGACCCAGTAATGGAAGGAGATTGGGACCACAATGTCGGAGGAGAGGTTGATGTGCATAACCATAGTCTTGGTATGGTTGATGGTGACATGGTTGTTGGTGGCCCAGTTTTGGAGACTGTTCAATAAATCCTGAAGGGCGGTATAGTTGGGAGTAGAATTGTTGACGCTGATCCCAATGGTGGAGTCGTCGACATATTTCCAGCGAGCAGGGGTTTTTCTTAGGGCATCATTGATGAGCATAAGGAAGCAGTGTGGTCCCATCTTGGTGCCTTGGGGACGCCACAGGTGAGTGACTGAAGGTGGAGACAGCCCCTCGGAAGCGTACAACAGCGCCGGTCACTGAGAGAGTCTGGCAAAGCCATGGTATATAAGACTTTAGTGAAATCAGTAAGAAGGCGGCAACTACAGACGTTTTCGTTTCTCAGGATGTGCTTAATCGAGAAAGCCCCAAATAAGACAGTGAGTGGTGGGAAGAGTTTTCATGTGTTGCCAAATTGCTGAGGTCTACGACTCCTGCAATATCAGCATAAACCCAGTCGAATTGCCTAAAACTTTCTGAATTAGGCTGGGTATTGGGGTGATTGCAATAGAGTCATGTGATTTAAGGATTGTGGGCTGGTTGACTTGGGCACTGGTGATACATAAGAGGTCTTCCAGTCAGCTGGGCATCTGGCTTGACTGAGAGAAGCATTGATGATGGAGCAGAGGGGTTTAGCAAGCTCCTGGGAGAACTCCTTGAAGAGTTTCATTGGTAAGTCAATGGGGGTGGTAGAGCGTTTTAATTTTAGTTTGTCCAGGCGTTTTGCTACGTCAAATTCTTCTACTAAGTCAGTGGGAGGGGGGGCTGGTAGGTAAGCAGGGAGAGTGGTTGTGTCAAGCCGTGGGAGCGTCTGGCATATAGTAGCGAAATGGTTATTTGTTTGCTCAGCTGCGTCAACATTAGTGAGATGGCTAAGGAAGGGGAGGGGGTGTGTCCTATTGTTTAGTCCACAGAGTTCTTTAAGCTTACCATACCATTGACTGATGTTGGTCTGCTTCAGGTGTTGTAATTTGGTTGGGTAGTGGGACTTCTTTGCAGTGCGTATTTCGCGGATGACTCGGTTGCGAAGTGACCTGTAGCGGATGTGGTCATTGAGATGAAAGGCTCTGTCTCTCTGTTGCATAAGTCTTTTGATCCGAGGTGTGATCCAGGGCAAGTCAGCTGGGTGAGATCTGACGGACTTCTCGGGGAAGAAGTGGTGGTGAGCTTCCGTGGTGGTGAGCTTCCATGGTGGTGTTGGTATAATGTATCCATTTGGTTTCCACGTCATCCACGCTAAGTACTTCAGTCCAGGGATGGTGAACTATCCACTGCCCGAAGAGGCGCACTGCAGAGTCAGTAATCGGCCTGTAGGTCTTGATGTAGGGTCTCTGTACTTGAGTGGGAGTGGCAGCTGGGGACCAGAGCACTGATAAGTGTGTGCTACACCCGATAGGAGGCATTGGTTGAGGTGGTTGGTGCTGGTCCGCTAAGTCAGTTAAGATAAGGTCAAGGGTATTTTGACCGTGTGTGGGGAAAGTCACAACTTGTGATAGTGATAGCTGGTCCTGGATATCAGTGGTGTCAATTTCATTTAAATCCCCACATAATACTAACTTGGCACATGGTTACCTAACTCTGAGGTGGTCTGAGGTGGTGATGAGATGATTGATAAGAGTGTCTCTGGTGGGTGATCGAGGCGGATGGTATGCCACACAGATTATAATGGAAGCAGTGTTGCGTGGGTGGGCCCGTAGCACGACACGTACCCATAATGCTTCCACATCTGCTGGGACTTGAACATCCAGGCGTGACGGGCGTAGGTCATCTTGACAGAAGAGGGCAACGCCCCCTCCGCGTCTTTGTAAACGAAGGTGATGAAAGAGTTGATATCCCTCAATATGACACGTTTCAGGCACAATTTGCCAAGCCTCACATATGGCAACGACGCTCGCGGCGGTTGACCTGACTGTAGTTGCCAGCTCGTCGAACTTGTTAGCTAGGGAAGTGACGTTGGATAGCAGTAAAGACGGGAGATCATACCATATCCGTGGAACTTCAGTGTGGTGGTATGGTCTGTCAGGGGTGGGTTTCTCCGGTTTCCTTAGTGGAGGTTACAGTTCTAATGGGCTTATGTGTATGACGGCCTTGTCTACGGCTCCGCGCGTGGAATATTTTCAGTGACTTGAGTCGCGCGATAACACTGCCATCAGGATAACCGTTCCCACGCTTTAGATGGTACAGACTGCGTCGGGAGTAAGTGATTGGTGGCCATCTGTTGAGATCTGTTGTGGGCGGACGGAAGTGTTTGTCACTGGCGGCACTTTGAGGGACACTGACACTGGTAGACATCTGTTAATATTTGTCAGTCGTAAAGACCGTGGCTCCTTGTCCCTGGTGCTTGGGGTTGCCGACACAGTTTTCACGATATATGTAAACACCGCGGTGGTCCTTGTCACTGGCACTTTAAAGGTGACCGATAAAGTGCCCACTGTCTGACTTTCCTTGGGGTGCACTATCGAGCACTGTATGATAATAATCACTTATTGCACTGATGACTAGAATGCTTTGCCGAGAAAGTTCCTTAAGTGCACTATAGGAACACTGCTCCGTAATCAATCGTTCACTAATCTCTAGAATGTTTTGCTGAATCGATCCTGGTGTAGTAAGGCTGGTAGGGGTATAGCAGGGGGAGTGGGCAGGGCCAAACAGACTCGGCCTGGCTGCTAAAACCGGGAGCGCCTTCAGGGCACGTCCTGTCTCACTGAGGGTTGACAACCGTGTAATTTTGTCACGTTCTTGTGACCATGCTGCCCTCAGGCTGGTGGTATTCAACTTTAATTTTCTCACGTTCTTGTGACCATGCTGCTCTCAGGCTGATGGTATTCAACTTTAATTTTGTCACGTTCTTGTGACCATGGTGCCCTCAGGCTGATGGTATTCAACTTTAATTTTGTCACGTTCTTGTGACTGTCGCTGCCCTCAGGCTGGTGGTATTCAACTTTAATTTTGTCACGTTCTTGTGACCATGCTGCCCTCAGGCTGGTGGTATTCAACTTTAATTTAGTCACGTTCTTGTGACCATGCTGCCCTCAGCCTGATGGTATTCAACTTTAATTTTGTCATATTCTTGTGACCATGCTGCCCTCAGGCTGGTGGTATTCAACTTTAATTTTGTCATGTTCTTGTGACCATGCTGTCCTCAAGCGGTGGTAATCAGCTTTAATTTTTGTCGTTCTTGTGACCATGCCCCCCCTCAGGCTGGTGGTATTCAACTTTAATTTTTGTCGTTCTTGTGACCGCTGCTCTCCAGGCTGATGGTATTCAACTTTTGATTTTGTCACGTTCTTGTGACCATACTGCCCCCTCAGGCTGATGGTATTTAACTTTAATTTTGTCATATTCTTGTGACCATGCTGCCCCCCTCAGGCTGGTGGTATTCAACACAATTTTGTCATGTTCTTGTGATATTTTTGTCCTCAAGCTGATATTCAGGAGAACTTGCTTTATGCGTTCTTGTGACTTTTGCTGCCCTCAGTGGTAGCAGATTTTGTCACGTTCTCGTGACCATGCTGCCCTTAGACTGATGGTATTCAACTTTAATTTTGTCATATTCTTGTGACCATGCTGCCCTCAGGCTGGTGGTATTCAACTTTAACTTTGTCACGTTCTTGTGACTTTCGCTGCCCTCAGGCTGGTGGTATTCAACTTGAATTTTGTCACGTTCTTGTGACCATGCTGTCCTCAGGCTGGTGCTATTCAACTTTAATTTTGTCACGTTCTTGTGACCATGCTGCCCTCAGGCTGGTGGTATTCAACTTTAATTTTGTCACGTTCTTGTGACCATGCTGCACTCAGGCTGGTGGTATTCAACTTTAATTTTGTCACGTTCTTTTGACCATGCTGTCCTCAGGCTGGTGGTATTCAACTTTAATTTTGTCACGTTCTTGTGACCATGCTGTCCTCAGGCTGGTGGTATTCAACTTTAATTTTGTCACGTTCTTGTGACCATGCTGCCCTCAAGCTGGTGGTAATCAACTTTAATTTTGTCACGTTCTTGTGACCATGCTGCCCTCAGGCTGATGGGATTCAACCTTAATTTTGCCACGTTCTTGTGACCATGCACAATCCTCAGGCTGGTGGTATTCAACACATTTTGTCCGTTCTTGTGACCATACTGTCCTAAGGCTGGTGGTATTCAACTTTAATTTTGTCACGTTCTTGTGACCATGCCTGTGCTGTTAGCTTTGTTTTGTCACGTTCTGCATTGACCATGCCATCTCAGGCTGGTGGTGATTGACTGGCTGTCTCTTGACCATGCTGCCCTCCAGGCTGGTATTATTCAACTTTAATTTTGTCGCGTTCTTGTGACCATGCTGCTCTCAGGCTGATGGTATTCGCTTTTAATTTTGTCGTTCTGGTGACCATGCTGCCTGAGTGGTGGTATTCAACTATAATTTTGTCACGTTCTTGTGACCATGCTGCCGCAGGCTGGTGGGATTCAACTTTAATTTAGTCACGTTCTTGTGGCGATGCTGCCTCGCAGTGGGTTCAACTTCAATTTTGTCTCGCCTTCTTGTGACCATATTACTGCCCCCTCCCAGGCTGGGTGGTATTCAACTTTAATTTTGTCACGTTCTTGTGACCATGCTGCCCTCAGGCTGGTAGTATTCAACTTTAATTTAGTCACGTTCTTGTGACCATGCTGCCCTCAGGCTGATGGTATTCAACTTTAATTTTGTCATATTCTTGTGAACATGCTGCCCTCAGGCTGGTGGTATTCAACTTTAATTTTGTCATGTTCTTGTGACCATGCTGTCCTCAGGCTGGTGGTATTCAAATTTAATTTTGTCACGTTCTTGTGACCATGCTGCCCTCAGGCTGATGGTATTCAACTTTAATTTAGTCACGTTCTTGTGACCATGCTGTCCTCAGGCTGGTGGTATTCAACTTTAATTTTGTCACGTTCTTGTGACACTCGCTGCCCTTAGGCTGGTGGTATTCAACTTTAAGTTTGTCACGTTCTTGTGACCATGCTGCCCTCAGGCTGGTGGTATTCAACTTTAATTTTGTCACGTTCTTGTGACCATGCTGTCTTCAGCCTGGTGGTATTCAACTTTAATTTTGTCACGCTCTTGTGACCATGCTGTCCTCAGGCTGGTGGTATTCAACTTTAATTTTGTCACGTTCTTGTGACCATGCTGCCCTCAGGCTGGTGGTATTCAACTTTAATTTTGTCTCGTTTTTGTGACCATGCTGCCCTCAGGCTGGTGGTATTCAACCTTAATTTTGTCACGTTCTTGTGACCATGCTGTCCTCAGGCTGGTGGTATTCAACTTTAATTTTGTCACGTTCTTGTGACCATACTGTCCTAAGGCTGGTGGTATTCAACTTTAATTTTGTCACGTTCTTGTGACCATGCTGCCCTCATGCTGGTGGTATTCAACTTTAATTTTGTCACGTTCTCGTGACCATGCTGTCCTCAGGCTGGTGGTATTCAACTTTAATTTTGTCACATTCTTGTGACCATGCTGCCCTCAGGCTGGTGTTATTCAACTTTAATTTTGTCACGTTCTTGTGACCATGCTGCTCTCAGGCTGATGGTATTCAACTTTAATTTTGTCACGTTCTGGTGACCATGCTGCCCTCAGGCTGGTGGTATTCAACTATAATTTTGTCACGTTCTTGTGACCATGCTGCCCGCAGGCTGGTGGGATTCAACTTTAATTTAGTCACGTTCTTGTGACGATGCTGCCCTCAGGCTGATGGAATTCAACTTTAATTTTGTCATATTCTTGTGACCATGCTGCCCTCAGGCTGGTGGTATTCAACTTTAATTTTGTCATGTTCTTGTGACCATGCTGTCCTCAAGCTGGTGGTATTCAACTTTAATTTTGTCATGTTCTTGTGACCATGCTGCCCTCAGGCTGGTGGTATTCAACTTTAATTTTGTCACGTTCTTGTGACCATGCTGCCCTCAGGCTGGTGGTATTCAACTTTATTTTTGTCACGTTCTTGTGACCATGCTGTCCTCAGGCTGGTGGTATTCAACTTTAATTTTGTCACGTTTTTGTGACCA
The DNA here is from genome assembly GCF_018991925.1 of Homarus americanus. Classification (NCBI taxonomy): domain Eukaryota; kingdom Metazoa; phylum Arthropoda; class Malacostraca; order Decapoda; family Nephropidae; genus Homarus; species Homarus americanus. The sequence continues at coordinate 1,958 of NW_024716262.1, read as the reverse complement.
TGCTGCCATCAGGCTGGTTGTATTCAACTTTAATTTTGTCACGTTTTGGTGACAATGTGGCCCTCAGACAGGTGGTATTCAACTTTAATTCTGTCACGTTCTTGTGACCATGCTGCCCTCAGGTTGATGGTATTCAACTTTAATTTTGTCACGTTCTTGTGACTGTCGCTGCCCTCAGGCTGGTGGTATTCAACTTTAATTTTGTCACGTTCTTTTGACCATGCTGCCCTCAGGCTGGTAGTATTCAACTTTAATTTAGTCACGTTCTTGTGACCATGCTGCCCTCGGGCTGATGGTATTCAACTTTAATTTTGTCATATTCTTGTGACCATGCTGCCCTCAGGCTGGTGGTATTCAACTTTAATTTTGTCATGTTCTTGTGACCATGCTGTCCTCAGGCTGGTGGTATTCAACTTTAATTTTGTCACGTTCTTGTGACCATGCTGCCCTCAGGCTGGTGGTATTCAACTTTAATTTTGTCACGTTCTTGTGACCATGCTGCCCTCAGACTGATGGTATTCAACATTAATTTTGTCATATTCTTGTGACCATGCTGCCCTCAAGCTGGTGGTATTCAACTTTAACTTTGTCACGTTCTTGTGACTGTCGCTGCTCTCAGGCTGATGGTATTCAACTTTAAATTTGTCACTTTTTTGTAACCATGCTGCCCTCAGGCTGGTGGTATTCAACTTTAATTTTGTCACGTTCTTGTGACCATGCTGCCATCAGACTGATGTTATTCAACTTTAATTTTGTCACGTTCTTGTGACCATGCTGTCCTCAGGCTGGTGGTATTCAACTTTAATTTTGTCACGTTCTTGTGTACGCTTTCGCCCTCAGGCTGGTGGTATTCAACTTTAATTTTGTGGGTGTTCTTGTGACCATGCTGCCCTCAGGCTAGTGGTATTCAACTTTAATTTCGTCACGTTCTTGTGATCATGCTGCCCTCAGGCTGATGGTATTCAACTTTAATTTGGTCACGTTCTTGTGACCATGCTGTCCTCAGGCTGGTGGTATTCAACTTTAATTTTGTCACGTTCTTGTGACCATGCTGCCCTCAGGCTGGTGGTATTCAACTTAATTTTGGCTCTTCAAGTTCTTAGACTGTCATGCCCTCAGGCTGGTGGTATTCAACTTGAATTTTGTCAATGCTCTGTGACCATGCTGTCCTCAGGCTGGTGGTATTCAACTTTAATTTTGTCATGTTCTTGTGACCATGCTGCCTCAGGCTGGTGGTATTCAACTTTAATTTGTCAATGCTTCTGTGACCATGCTTGCACTCAGGCTGGTAGTATTCAACTTTAATTTTGTCACACGTTTCCTTTGACCATGCTGTCCTCAGGCTGCGGGTATTCTGGGAACTTTGGTCTTGTCAATGCCTTTGACTGTCGCTGCCCTCAGGCTGGTGGTATTCAACTTAAGTTTGTCAAGCTCTTGTGACCATGCTGTCCTCAGCTGCGGTATTCAACTTTAATTTTGTCACGCTCTTGTGACCATGCTGTCCTCAGGCTGGTGGTATTCAACTTTAATTTTGTCACGTTCTTGTGACTGTCGCTGCCCTCAGGCTGGTGGTATTCAACTTTAATTTTGTCTCGTTTTTGTGACCATGCTGCCCTCAGGCTGGTGGTATTCAACCTTAATTTTGTCACGTTCTTGTGACCATGCTGTCCTCAGGCTGGTGGTATTCAACTTTAATTTTGTCACGTTCTTGTGACCATACTGTCCTCAGGCTGGTGGTATTCAACTTTAATTTTGTCACGTTCTTGTGACCATGCTGCCTTCATGCTGGTGGTATTCAACTTTAATTTTGTCACGTTCTCGTGACCATGCTGTCCTCAGGCTGGTGGTATTCAACTTTAATTTTGTCACATTCTTGTGACCATGCTGCCCTCAGGCTGGTGGTATTCAACTTTAAATTTGTCACGTTCTTGTGACCATGCTGCTCTCAGGCTGATGGT
>NW_024716261.1:0-14995 GCF_018991925.1 Homarus americanus | reverse complement strand
GGATGGGGGATGGGGGGATTCCATGCCCTTATTTGTCGGTGGGTCCTGATACTTTCCGTTGGCAACTGGTGGATGGTACCATTCTCCACCCCAGGATGGGTGAGGATAGATGGGGGGATTCCACACCCTTCCCAGTTGGTGGGTCCTGAAACCTTCCGTTGCCAACTACCGGATGGTACCATTCTCCACCTCCCAGGATGGGTGTGGATGGGGGATGGGGGGATTCCACACCCTTCCCAGTCGGTGGGTCCTGAAACCTTCCGTTGCCAACTACCGGATGGTACCATTCTCCACCTCCCAGGATGGGTGTGGATGGGGGATGGGGGGATTCCACACCCTTCCCAGTTGGTGGGTCCTGAAACCTTCCGTTGCCAACTACCGGATGGTGCCATTCTCCACCTCCCAGGATGGGTGTGGATGGGGGATGGGGGATGTTTTTTTTTTTTTTTTTTTTGTCCGAGATGACAGTCTCAACATCACTACCCAGTTAAGGGTAGTGCAGGATCACGTCATATCTTCGGGATGTCATTGTCGGGATGTCATAGTCGGGATGTCACAATTAAGGTCGAGATGACAGTTCCCAACATCACCACCCAGTTAAGGGCAGTGCAGGGATCAATGTCATCTTCGGGATGTCATTGTCGGGATGTCATAGTCGGGATGTCACAGTTAAGGTCGAGATGACAGCTCCCAACATCACTACCCAGTTAAGGGCAGTGCAGGGATCAATGTCATCTTCGGGATGTCATTGTCGGGATGTCAAAGTCGGGATGTCACAGTTAAGGTCGAGATGACAGCTCCCAACATCACTACCCAGTTAAGGGCAGTGCAGGGATCAATGTCATTGACGGGATGTCATAGTAGGGATGTCACAGTTAAGGTCGAGATGACAGCTCCCAACATCACTACCCAGTTAAGGGCAGTGCAGGGATCAATGCCATACTCGTGAGTGTCTTGTGTCTAAGTCACCCACCCGAGTGATCAGTTCAAGTGAGCAACTGGCTGGGCCCAGCCTCGACCTGGTCCCGGCGGCGCTAGACGGTGGTACGTAGTTCGTCATGCCACCACCAGGGGGTCTACTATCGGCCTTTTCGAAGGCCTATTTATGTTACATATGGTGTTTTTTCTTTTTTCTTTAATAATTCATATGTTTATGCAGTTTTTCTCAGGATATGTTTGAATTTATACTCAAATAGCAGAGCTAGAGTTGTTGTTTACAAGTTACAACTGTTGTGTGTGCGTGTGAAAGATTTAGGAGTAATGATAAGTAGGGAAGAGGGGTAACAAAGTACCTCACTTGGAATAAGCAGTTCAGTTCTGGTCACCGTACTACAGAATGGATACAGAATCCCTAGAATTAATTCAGAGGAAAATGACAAGACTAATAATCCAGGGTATTACGAACCTTGAATACAGAGACAGATTAAAGCACATAAATTTGTACTCCCTGGAGAGACGTAGAGTGAGGGGCGATATGATCGAGGTGTATAAATGGAAGTCAGGAAACTCGTACAAATGGTTTTAAATAAGACAAATAGCGCTGCAGTGTGTGTGTGTGTGTGTGTGTGTGTTGCCGCTGATATATTACAAAGACATAAGTTGATAAATAAGTTGTATATACACTAATAAGGAAGCAATCGTCGTACAAATGATAATGTAAATAAAAAGGAACAGGAACACTTTGGTAAAAGAAGAAATACTTGGAACATTTTTCTGGTTGTTCCGCCTCAATTCCAACTCGCATCTGCTCTGACTATATTACACTATTTGTTTGTTGTGTCTCGTGCATAAGGAAAGCTGCTTTTATCGCGCCTTTCAGTTGGAAAATCAGCGCCTTTGTATTTCTTACATCATCTATTTTATGTAATACAGATTCACGTATAAACATATTATTGTTATGTATGTAAAATATATTTTTGTGTTGGCATAATTTTCATCTGAATTATGAGAGAGACAGACAGAGACCGAGAGATACACACAGACAGACAGAGGCCAACAGACAGACGGACAGAGATAGTCAGACAGACACAGAGACATTCATACAAGAGAAAACACAGACAGGCATAGAGCGACAGATACACAGAGATAGACAGACAGACAGTGATAGGCAGACAGACAGCCAGGCAATCAGAGTGAGAAAGGCAATCGGGCAGAGACAGCTAGAGAGACAGAGACCGATATTGTAAGAAAGACAAACACACAGAAACCGACAGACAGACAGAGTGTTTCTGCCCGTCTGTCTGACTGTCTCTGCCTGTCTGTCTCTTTCGTCTGTGTTAGTCTCTGTCTCCGTCTCTCTGTTTCTGTCTGTCCCTCTCTTTCTGTCTGTCTGTCTGTTTTCTGTCTGTGTGTGTCTCTGTTTATCTTTCTTTGTTTCTCTGTGTCTGTCTCTCTCTGTCTCTGTTTGTCTATCTGTCAGTCTCTGTATGTCTGTCTGTCAGTCTCTGTATGTCTGTCTGAGTGTCTGTCTCTGTCTGTCTATTTCTGTCTCTGTATGTCTATGTCTTTCTCTCATTCGTTATCTGTCTGTCTGACAGTCTCATTTTGTCTATATCTGTTTGTCTAACTGTCTTTGTCCGTCTGTCATTTGGTCTGACTATCTCTGTCTATCTGTCTGTATGTCTGTTCTATCTTTATCACTTTGACTATATGTCTGTCTGTCTGTATGTCTTTCTCACCCTGTCTGTCTGTCTGTCATTCTTTCTCACTCTGTCTGTTTTCTTCACTCTGTCTGTCTTTCTCACTTTGTCTGTCTCTGTCTGACTGTGTGTCTCTGTGTCTTTCTCTGCCTGTCATATCTTTCTCACAATGTAGGTCTCTGTCTGTCTGTCTATCTGTATGTCTGCCTCTGCCTGTCTACCTTTCGCATTCTGTCTGTCTGTCTGACTACCTCTGTCCGTCTGTCTGTTGGTCTCTGTCTGTGTGTGTGTGTCTCTGCCTGTGTGTCTCTCAGTATACCTGTCTTTGTGTCTCAATCTCTGTCTGTCTGTCTGTCTCAGTTTGTCTGTCTGTCTGGCAGACAAAGACAGACAGACAAAGACAAATACAGATAGAGATTGAGACAGACAGAGACAGACAGACAGAAAGAGACAAACACACAGGCAGAGTGAGAAAGACATACAGAATGAGAAATACAGAGCTGCAGAAAGACAAAGTCAGTCTGTCTGTCTTTCTCTGTTTATCTGCTTCTCTCTGTCTGTTTATCTCAGTCTTTCTCACTGTCTGTCTTTCTGATTTTCTGGACCTTTTTATTTACGGCAATTCCTTCTTTATCTTGAGTTAGTAGCCAAGATTGGCTGTAAAAGGGCCACACACAGCGTCAGTACAATTGTAACTGCTATTTGAGTATAAATTCAAACAAATCCTGAGAAAAACTACGTAAATATATGAATTATTAAAGAAAAACAACAAAACCAACAAATGTAACATAAAATTACCTTCAGAAAAGCCGACAGTAGACCCCTGGCAGTGGCCTGACGAACTACGCCTAGCACCGCCGGAACCAGTTCGAGGCTGGGCCCAGCCTGTTGCTCACTTCAACTGATCACTCGGGTATGGAAGTGCTGTATGGTAGTGTGCTGTGGTGTAAGGTAGTGTAGTGTGGTGTGATGTGGTGTAGGGTAGTGTAGTGTGCTGTGGTGTAGGCTAGTGTAGGGTAGGGTAGTGTAGTGTAGTGTGCTGTGGTGGAGGGTAGTGTGGTGTAGTATGATGTAGTGTAGGGTAGTGTAGTGTGGTGTAGGGTAGTATAGTTTGCTGTGGTGTAGGGTAGTATAGTGTAGTGTGATGTGGTGTAGGGTAGTGTAGTGTGATCTTGTGTAGTGTGCTGTGGTGTAGGGTAGTGTAGTGTTTTGTGTAAGCTGAACTAACCTAACCTAACCTACTTTAGGTATAATTTGGCTATATTATTGTGGTAAACAACGTCCACCATCACCACACGACCATAACCAAAGTCCACTACTACTACCATCACAAAATAAATAAATAAATAAACCTCCCTTATTCTCGACGTTCAGCATCACCTTTAGAATCCAGTACAATTTCTCACATCAACACCACCACCATCATTCTACACGCCTCACAGCCCATCGTGACTGTAACACTACACTATGGTATTATTACCTTCATCCTCAAAGGTGTACCATTACCACCACACCATCTCATTCGCCACATTATACCACACTCCATCCTTCCACGACCACACCAACAGTCAACCATTCTCAGTACAACCGCATTACTAGTACCACCCTGTCAGTTTTTCACCACCACTACTACTACTACTACCACACAACCACAATTTCACAGTAAACTCTCCACCACCACCACCACCACCACCACACAACCACACTCATAGTAAATCCACCCGTACCACCACCATCTCGACCAGCACCACCATTATCTCTGCTCCTCTCCAGCGTTCCTGACTCATCTCATTAGCATGCCCGAGGTAGTTTCACCCAGTCCACGTTAAGATATAAGCAAGTATTTTAAATGAAATATTCAAATGGGTTCGTTCATAGCGTAGATTTGCTTAAGATTATCCCCCGTGAAAACACCCCCCAAGTATATTTTTCACGGGAATAAAGCGACATCCACGGCCGTAATACCAACTTCAATTATGAGTCCAGGAAATAGAAGGGAAAAAATGTTGCGTGGAGAATTACCTTCTGACTTAACTCCTTACAAGAAAATTCCCGTCTATGGCGGACTGAAAATACTAACCACATGATAATTTTACATTTGCGTTACCCAAAACTGTGGTATAAATTCTGTCTGTCTGTCCTCCCTCTCCCACGCCCCTGTAAGTGGGTAGTCCAGCCAATCTCTCCTTCCTGCTGCCCTGGCGGGGACTGAGGAGGAGACTTGGCTGGTCACCTCCAGCTTGTGATATACTAGGGAGGTTTAAACACGCCCCCTCCTCCACACGTCACCCGGCGACCTCCCTCATGGGCTCGTGGGCCGTGGGTTCGAATCCTGGCGGGTTGAGGTGTTGATTGTATATATATATATATATATATATATATATATATATATATATATATATATATATATATATATATATATATATATAACACCTAAAGGCGTGACCACACGAACGGAAACTTTGTTGGGAATAATGTTCCAGACAGTTCGGGCAGAAGTTGTCAGCATTGTTGGTAACAACATCAGGCACATGGATGCATCATTGTTTGTATCACTATTGGCAAATATGTGAGCCTTAGAGGTGGCACCATTGTTGGAAACTATGGTGAAGTAAACAGTCCACACCAGCAATACCAACTTATTGCCTTCCAATGTTACCACCATATGGCATATGGCATCACGAAAATTGTGACCAAGTCCCAGGTTGCTGATCTGACTTTCTGCTTCATTTACACACAATTGCAGGGTCTCAATTGTTTCTCTTACCATTGACAACACAACATACATATATCGTTTCTCACTTTTGATCTTTTTTTGCATTTTTGTATTTATAGTTCTTTATTATTAATATTATTATTATTACAGTTACTGTATTATTATCATCATTGTTTTATTATTTAATTTTTGTTTGTTTTATCATAAAATTTATTTATTATGAATTATTATGACTATTATTTATTATTATTATTATTATTATTATTATTATTATTAATATTATTATTATTATTATTATTATTATTATTATTATTATTATTATTATTATCATTATCATTATCATTATCACATTACATTTTCACCCCCAGGCCCCGATGTGGGTCAGTGACCTGTGTCCGGGTGGGCTAATCCTCATAAAAAAAAAAAATCGATAAACATCTCTATTGCTCGAAATGTTCCCAACACTATTGTTGCTAACATTAACGTCTACTTGTTCAACAGATGTTACCGTTAGTGTGGCCTTGTGTCTACATAAGAACATAAGAATGGAGGAAACTGCAGCGGGCCTATTGGCCTATACTGGGCCTATGTTTGAAGCTATCCAGTGTATTCGAGTTAATGATGATGTTTGGTAACTTGTTCCACTCATCCACTACTCTATTTCCAAACCAATGTTTACCTATCTCAGTCACAAACAATGTTACCGTTAGTGTGGTCGCATCTTAATATGAACTTCGTGTACCAAATTTCGAGACCATTTTAAATACTAAATTAAAATGAATTATCAGAAGTATCATCCGTAATAATAATAATAATAATAATAATAATAATAATAATCTGAGACCTAATCTACCCTGTATATAATCTTGAAAGGTATCTTTAAAGTCACTTAGTAAGACAGCTTAAAAATTAATTTTAGATATCTTTAATTCTCGTTGAAATTGTCTCGTAAGGTAGGAGTATATTAAAATTGTCCTCGTAAATTATTTTTAAAATTGTCTAGCAAACCATCGTAACTGCTATCTATTGAATTTCTAGTAGTCGTCTTGATGAGACTACCCTTTGATGTTATAAAGTTTCTTTATAAGTCACCATCAGAAGACATCTCCAGTTAGGGTGAGTGGCGGGATGGCGTCACTGGGTCAGGCTAGAACAAGTGCACCAGTTTCTCCACTGCCAAGATAATGGTGCTCACCGCCAGCCCTGTTGAATGTAATAAATATCGTGATACAGTGTTGTATCTCTGAATACGTAGAACTTTATATATATTTTTTTACGGGTCTAGCCCACCAGGGCACAGGTAAATTTTCGCTTGGGGGCCACCAGGGCACAGGTAAATTTTCGCTTCGGAGGCGAAAATATAATAATAATAATATAATAATAATAATAATAATAATAATAATAATAATAATAATAATAATAATAATAATAATAATAATAATAATAATAATAATAATAATAATAATAATAAATTATAAAAAATATTATATAAAAATATAATAACAATAATAATAATAACAATAATAATAAAAATAAATTATAAAAAATATAAATATAATATAATAATAATAATAATAATAATAATAATAATAATAATAATAATAATAAATTATAATAATAATAATAATAATAATAATAATAATAATAATAATAATAATAAATTATAAAAAATATTAATAAAAATATAATAATAATAATAATAATAATAATAATAAATTATAAAAAATATTAAATAATAATATAATAATAATAATAATAATAATAATAATAATAATAATAATAAAGGACGACAGATGAATAAAGAGAAAAAAAGATCAATAGTGAGAAACTATATATATATATATATATATATATATATATATATATATATATATATATATATATATATATATATATATATATATATATATATATATATATATATGTAACCGGTCGGAATTTACTGGACTTTAATTTCTCACTTGACTTGGGGTTTATTAAAATTTAATAGATGGTAATGGCAGTGGAAGCGCCCCTTTGAGAAAAATCCCGAACCAGCACAAGAACACTTAAATCTACTACACAAAATGAATTGTCCGTGACCCGTGGAAGGATAGCGTCTGTGACTGGGATGAATGAGACACACTGTAAAATTTAGACACTTATATTCCCTCCAACACTACAACCACAATCAAATAATGGTACACCAATATGCGCACCTCTTAACTTAAACTTAAAACACTACTCTGGGGAACAAGGTTATACTTGAGATCAGAATTATGAAGAACAATCAGATGCACTAAAAGAATCAATTCACAGTATCACTCTGGTTCCACTTAATGACACAAACATTAAAAAAAAACACTACTATCAAAATTATTTAAGAAATATTAAACTACACACGTCAAGATAATATCAGTCTGAGGAATGGTGTTAACTACACCCGTAATAAGGAAGGTAAAATGTTCCTCTAGGTATCTCCTAGAGTCCTAGACTCACGGTCTCAGTGTGTGACCATTAATATACTCAGATAGCCTCAGTGTACTCCCAGTGCGTCCATGGGCAGGAAGAGAGTGAGCCAATCAGACCTTGTGCAGTTGAGAGGAGCTTTAGCTTCCCGTTAGCAAGAGGGTTTCACAAGCGGCTCGGGACATGTGGTGTTGTGAGCCGACGTGTTGAGAGCCGTCCGGGTGGACGGCTAGATTCCCTCAAGAGATCCTTTGGTACCCCGCTAAAACAGTGACAGGCCTACTCTGATCGGTCCAATGGCGACAAACGCCACCCTCAATCATCAACGGCAGTCTCAAACGGCAGTCAATCTCTCGCAGTCAAACTCCGGTCAACTCCGGTCAACTCCAGTCAAGTGGGTTCTGACGGAAACCCTGAAATGAACTCACTGTTAGCTCTAGTTTACTTTACCACTGCCCTATCTAACCCTGTCTGAGATCGAATGAGACTTACTTGTTATACTGCAATAGCGCAGCACAGGTGACTAGGCCACGTGACTATTTCTGTGCCAGACGCGCAGGGACGTCTTGTTTTGTATGAATCCTCCCCGCGACTGAGACCTAGCCAGCGTCGCGTCTCCTCAAGGCGTTAGCTTGGGCCTACGTGACATATTTTCCGCCTAACTAATAACTCCTTGGGACACCCGTAACATTATTCAGACTGATAAACGATCTATAATAATTTCAAATTCAATAATAGTTCCTTACTTCATGAATCGCATCATTATTAATTCGGTAAATTACATTTAATATCATATAGGCCTAGTTCCGCAATCTCTCGCTACGAGCAGGAAGCGCTCTCTCCCCTCAGATGACCTTGAACGCTCAGTATCGCTAATGGCGGGGCATTTGAAATTACTCTGAAATTTCTGAATATTACAATCGACCCCCCTAAAAAAAAACAGCACTGTCCTTATGTGCTGAGAAAAACATACATACGACCCCCCTAAAATTTGTTCTAAGGACTGCATCTCACCCCTTTAACGTGCTAAATGCAGCATTTGTCTTCTCTCCTCTCCTTTTCTCTCCCGCTAACACTCGACCCCCCTAAAAGAAAACAGCACTGCCCTCATGTGCTGAGAGAACATACATACGACCCCCCTAAAAATTTGTTCTAAGAAACTGCATCTTACCCCTTTTACTAAACGCAGCCTTCCCGTCTTCTCTCCTTTTCCGCCGGGATTCTAGATAAAGTATCCGCCACAATGTTGTTCTTCCCCGGCTTGTACTCTATAGTAAAGTTAAACTGCTCGAGATCCGCATTCCACCTACTTTCCACGGCACCTAGTTTAGCCTTCTCACGGTGACTGAGTGGGTTGTTATCTGTATAGACTGTGAAATGTTTCCCTGCCAAATAATCCCTGAATTTATCCACTACTGCCCATTTGAGTGCTAACATCTCTAACTTACGAGAACTATAGTTGTTCATGTTACGTTCTGATTTACTCAGGCCCCGACTCGCATAGCACACCGGATGCAACCTGCCATCCTTCCGCTGGGACAGCACCGCACCTAGCCCACGAAAACTTGCATCTGTTTCTAATATAAACTCCTGAGTGAAATCTGGGCAAGCCAACACTGGTGTCTGCGTCACCTTGTCTTTCAGTTTCTCAAAAGCCTGTTGTTGTTCCTCTCTCCATTCACTATCTACCCGATCCTTAGATTTCCCATGCATCAACGCATGCAGTGGAGCAGCTATTTGGGCAAACCCTTTAACAAATTTCCTATAAAATGATGTGAACCCTACAAAAGACCGCACATCTTTCACCGTCTGAGGGACTGGCCAATCTCTTATTACCCTAATCTTCTCAGGATCAGCTGTGATGCCTTCAGCTGACACCTGATATCCTAAATAACTTACTTTTGAAGCCATTATTTCACACTTTTTAGGTTTAAATCTTAAGTTATTCTCCCTCATCCTGCAAAATAATTCCCTCAATCTGACTATATGCTGATCTATTGTACTTGAAAACACCATCACATCATCAAGGTATACAAGCAACGAGGAGAAAATCTTATCCCCTAAAATCCGCTCCATGTATCTCTGAAAGGTTCCCGGACTATTTGACAATCCCATAGGCAGTCGCCTGTACTCAAAGTGTCCGAAGCTTGTGCTGAAGGCAGTCTTTGGACGGTCTGAAGGTTTTACTTCTATCTGGTGATATCCCGCCGCCAGATCAAACGTTGAGAAAAACTGGGCCCCGTCAGAGATTCTAGAGTTTCATTTATCCTAGGCAGAGGAAACGCATCGCGTACCGTGACCTTATTTAAGTCACGATAGTCAATGCACAACCTCAGCGTCCCGTCCTTTTTCCTCACTACTACAATGGCGGCAGAGTACGGACTCTCACTATGCTGAATTACTCCCTGATCTAACAGCTGGCTAATGTGCTGTTTCACCTCTGGTACCTGGTTTGGAGGGATCCTCCGATATGGCACCCTAACTGGCCTGTCTGTGGTCACTGGGATCTCATGCTGAACCCCAATAGCCTTTCCTATGGGCTGGCCCTCTCCTTCAAAAATATCACTAAACTCTTCTATTAAACACCTAACTGCACTCTCTTGTTCCTCATTCATTTCCTCCGTATGCACTTTGACCTCCGTACGGGCATCCGGTTGCACTGTCCTCACATACACCTCTTCACTGATGTCTTCCTCGACTTCCGTCCCCGAAGCCACTTTCCCAATCCGCCAATTGCCCCTCAAGCTCGTACGACTATCAGACAGATTTGCCACCAACACCTGGGTCATGCCTCTCACCACTCTTACAGCTGTCGGCAACACTATCACACCCTCAGGCATCCAACCTCCATCCTCTATGGTTAGAGGTTCAATCACTACTTCTTTGTTAGCTACCTGGCTTAATGAGGGAACACATACTGACAGCAACCGAGTACTCCGGGGTGGGATGGTTGGGCTTTTCTTCCTCTCTGTCATGCAATACCCCAGGCTGATGGCCTATATGGCACATAACTGCCTAACCTCCTGCAAGCAATTTTCCCACTGAGCGGTGCTCCTGGCTTCCCTGCACAAGTGATACATGTGCGGCCAGATCTCCGCAACCTCCCCCAGCACATTCATCCCCAACAACCCGACATGAGATTGCCCCTTACCCTGGGTCTCAATCCCTGGACAAACCAACATCCCCACATCAGTGACTTCCACCCCACATACGACCATAGTGACCCGAATACACCCCACACACGGCACTGGAAACCCTGACGCCCCTTTTACCCTTATTCGAGTGGGCTGCAACACCACGCCTGCAGGCTCCAGCTCCCGACGGTAGAAAAGTTCATCAATTAGCGACACTTCTGCCCCAGTATCTGCTAAACCCCACATTTCACGACCCGCTACCAGCACCGAGACCTTAGGACACTCTGCTTTCAGCCTTAAGGTACCTTCTGTTGTGATTAAATTTGTCATGCGAACCACGCTTGACCATGGGTCCGCTCTCTCTTGACTCATAACATCGCCGGTGGAATCTATTGGTGAGGCCAGGAACGGTTGGCGGGGACTGCCTGGCCTTGACCATTTCCCGACCGCCAGTTCCGATTGTTATTTCCAACTCGATACTGGCCATTGGCCACGTATCCCCTTGGGACACTCTCTCCTGGTCCGGACCTGCTCGTGCAATTGAAACTGAAGTGGCCCTCTTGTCCACACGCATAGCACCTCGGGAGAATCGAGCCTCCAGTCTGCGGCTCGTCCTCTCTTCCTTTAGTCAGCGGTACCTCCCTCAAGGCATCTCGTTTTTGTTCCGCCTCTCTCAGCCCCGTGATCCACTCGTCTAGACTATGGTGAGGATACTTCTTGATCTCATCCACTAACCACATACGGCTTTGTTCCTCCTTGAGCCCCCGAGTGATTGCATCTCCCAACAGGGCCTTATCATATTTATGATCATGGTGGTTCAACTCATCGTTTAAATCGAGCATAGCATCGTAATATTCAAGAAGCGTTTCGTTGCTCCCTTGTTTCCGCGTCATCATCTTCTGAATGGCGTCGTACGTGGCCGTCTGCCCGCCGTATTGCTGCTTCAAATAACAAGTCAATTCATCTACGGTTTCCCAGTCTCTGCGTGCATTGTATACGCGATCTGCCGCAGGCCCCGCAAGATGCCTTATTATGAATTGGATTCGACTGACTTCGTCTCCGTCTAGCAGCTTGAGGGTTCGGTCAACCTCTCTTAACCACTTTCCTACCTCTATTCCTGGCCTACCGTCGAACTTAGACATGGTCAACCCGGCCCCGAGACTAGTTCCCTCTCTACTATTGTGTCTCCTCATCTCCCACATTGTCTCATCGTGCTGTATTTTATACTGTGTCTTTACCCTATCTAGTGCATTCCCCAACAGAGCAAGGTGTTGTTGGTGTTCCGTCTCTGACTGTTGCAATTGTGTGTGGTACTCCCCCCGGATTTTTCCCTCTACCTTCCCCATACGTTCCACGAACTCTTCTCTCAACTGCACCAAACCCGGGCTGTCTCCCCTTTTCTCCGAGTAACCCCGCACCGTCAACCACAACAAACCCATTCCCACGGCGAGCATGAGTAGAGTTGGGGTCACACTCTCTACCGTTTCCATCCACTCCATGATTACGCTCATTATCCCAACCACAGAGCTATCAGTCACGAAGTAAAATAAACTACGCTCTGCTACCATTTGTAACCGGTCGGAATTTGCTGGACTTTAATTTCTCACTTGACTTGGGGTTTATTAAAATTTAATAGATGGTAATGGCAGTGGAAGCGCCCCTTTGAGAAAAATCCCGAACCAGCACAAGAACACTTAAATCTACTACACAAAATGAATTGTCCGTGACCCGTGGAAGGATAGCGTCTGTGACTGGGATGAATGAGACACACTGTAAAATTTAGACACTTATATTCCCTCCAACACTACAACCACAATCAAATAATGGTACACCAATATGCGCACCTCTTAACTTAAACTTAAAACACTACTCTGGGGAACAAGGTTATACTTGAGATCAGAATTATGAAGAACAATCAGATGCACTAAAAGAATCAATTCACAGTATCACTCTGGTTCCACTTAATGACACAAACATTAAAAAAAAACACTACTATCAAAATTATTTAAGAAATATTAAACTACACACGTCAAGATAATATCAGTCTGAGGAATGGTGTTAACTACACCCGTAATAAGGAAGGTAAAATGTTCCTCTAGGTATCTCCTAGAGTCCTAGACTCACGGTCTCAGTGTGTGACCATTAATATACTCAGATAGCTTCAGTGTACTCCCAGTGCGTCCATGGGCAGGAAGAGAGTGAGCCAATCAGACCTTGTGCAGTTGAGAGGAGCTTTAGCTTCCCGTTAGCAAGAGGGTTTCACTAAGCGGCTCGGGACATGTGGTGTTGTGAGCCGACGTGTTGAGAGCCGTCCGGGTGGACGGCTAGATTCCCTCAAGAGATCCTTTGGTACCCCGCTAAAACAGTGACAGGCCTACTCTGATCGGTCCAATGGCGACAAACGCCACCCTCAATCATCAACGGCAGTCTCAAACGGCAGTCAATCTCTCGCGGTCAAACTCCGGTCAACTCCGGTCAACTCCAGTCAAGTGGGTTCTGACGGAAACCCTGAAATGAACTCACTGTTAGCTCTAGTTTACTTTACCACTGCCCTATCTAACCCTGTCTGAGATCGAATGAGACTTACTTGTTATACTGCAATAGCGCAGCACAGGTGACTAGGCCACGTGACTATTTCTGTGCCAGACGCGCAGGGACGTCTTGTTTTGTATGAATCCTCCCCGCGACTGAGACCTAGCCAGCGTCGCGTCCTCTCAAGGCGTTAGCTTGGGCCTACGTGACATATTTTCCGCCTAACTAATAACTCCTTGGGACACCCGTAACATTATTCAGACTGATAAACGATCTATAATAATTTCAAATTCAATAATAGTCCCTTACTTCATGAATCGCATCATTATTAATTCGGTAAATTACATTTAATATCATATAGGCCTAGTTCCGCATCTCTCGCTATGAGCAGGCAGCGCTCTCTCCCCTCAGATGACCTTGAACGCTCAGTATCGCTAATGGCGGGGCATTTGAAATTACTCTGAAATTTCTGAATATACATATATATATATATATATATATATATATATATATATATATATATATATATATATATATATATATATATATATTACATATATATATATATATATATATATATATATATATATATATATATATATATATATATATATATATATATAGTTAGTGAATGGTACCATTCGGTAGTTGGCAACGGAAGGAATCAGGACCCACCGACTGGGAAGGACGTGGAATCCCCCCCTCCCCACCATCCCCAACCCCATCCTCGCCCATCCTGGGAGGTGGAGAATAGTACCATTCCCCATCCACACCCATCCTGGGAGGTGGAGAATGGTACCATTCCCCATCCCTCCCATCCTGGGAGGTGGAGAATGGTACCATCCGGTAGTTGGCAACGGAAGGAATCAGGACCCACTGACTGGGAAGGCCGTGGAATCCCCCCATCCCCCATCCACACCCATCCTGGGAGGTGGAGAATGGTACCATCCTGTAGTTGGCAACGGAAGGTTGACCTCGCTTGCCTCGTGCGACCAGATGGCCCCTCGCACTCTGTGATCGAGGTGGAGGGAGGCACTGATTCGCGTTTTGGCAGCTGTGGGCTTATCTGATCTACAGATTTTGGCGAGGAGACCGGCTATCACCTGCTTGACTCGTACTGCCAGGGGTGGTAGTTCAGTTTCCATTTGCAAGTTGCAAATTCTGGTCCACATGGGTGCTCCGAGCATGGTCCTGCGAGCATTATTTTGGATAACTTCTAGCTTAGCTATCTGGTCTTCTCTCAGTCCAATGAGTGCTGGAGCACTGTAATCTACCAGCGATCTGATGGCGGCCGTGTAGTAGGCTTTGAGCACATGAATGTTCGCTCCTGCGGTTGTGCTGGTGAGCGACCTCATGATGTTGTGTCTGCTCTTCGTCCTGTGCCTGAGATACTCGAGTTGCGGCTTGAAAGTGAGTTTCTGGTCGAACCAGATTCCAAGACACTGGTGGGTGTTGGTCCAGACTACCGGCGTGTTTTGTATGGAGAGCATCTTGTCTGGTGTGTCTTTGCAGATGGCCATCGCTTT
>NW_024716260.1:0-26369 GCF_018991925.1 Homarus americanus | reverse complement strand
ATAATTATTGGAGCCATAAAGGAACATCTAACCCAATATTGCTTTTGAGAGTTAATGGTGTATGGGTTTATAGAAGCCATAACAAGAAATACTGACGCCATTAATACTAACGCCATTAATACTAGTACAGTTAGTCCAATAGATCCACTGAGAACCCAACAAGTATAGGGTAAGGCAACTGATCTGGTAATACTGTAAAAGATAAGGAAGAGGGGTAGGAGGTGTGGTAGAGTTAGGAGGGGGTGGGGAGTGAGGTAGAGGAGACCTGGTTTAAGTGACAGGTGTGATACAACAGGTAACCAAAACTAATACACAAACGTCATTATATAAGGTTAATCTTGAAGCCCAGGTCAATATAACGATACGCTAATAATACAATGAAAACACATTGTATCTATCCTGTGAGTGTATAGAATAATGATTACGGCCCATAGGTGTCTTTAAGAAACACTGAAGTCTAATAAAATATTAAATTTGGTTCTTTTCCTCCCATCTGTATACGTTCTTAGTCTATTGTTAAACTCACAGTGGATGGAAATAAAACACCAGAAATTCCAGTGAAAATAACCAATGTTGACTCTCACTCAAAAGTCATAATGACAGATAATGATTTTGACTTATTTCAGGGTCGTAAGTCAGGTGTTAATGACCTCTCTGTGTGTGTGTGTGTGTGTGTGTGTGTGTGTGTGTGTGTGTGACCTCTTTCTTATCTCAGGTGATGTATTGTGACTGTGTTTTTCTCTCTCATCCTTTACACTTGTTTATTATCGATTCTTTCTTTATGTCTTCCCTTTGGTTCGTAAGTGTCAATATAGAATAAAAATAGAATTAACAGGAAGAGGAAGGAAGAGGAACAAAAATTTATAATAATAACAACAACAACAATAATAATAATAAAAAAAATAACAAAAACAACATTAATAATAAAAAACAATAATAATAACAACAATAACAATAAAACAACAACAATACCAAACACATTACAAGTACACACACATAAACATTGGACTAAACACACACACCAAAAAAACACACAAATATATGACGTGTTTCCTCTTTCACATTAGACAAAAACCAAAACAATAATGAATCGTAAATCCACCCCTACCCCCTACCCCCCTCCTCCCTACCTACACCCCCCCTACCTACACCCACCCCCCCCTTTACAGGTAATATCCCCTCGGCACCCTTTAATATTACCCTGACTAAATACACCTCAACCCTCCCTTTATATGAGCAGGTACACATGGCTACCTGACTCTTTAACCCTTTGAGGACGATGGTTTAACCCTTTGAAGACGATGGTTTGACCCTTTGAGGACGATGGTTTGACCCTTTGAGGACGATGGTTTAAGCCTTTGATGACGATGGTTTAAGCCTTTGATGACGATGGTTTAACCCTTTGAGGACGATGGTTTAACCCTTTGAGGACGATGGTTTAACCCTTTGGGGACGATTGCATAACCCTTTGAGGACGTTCATTTAACCCCCCAGGACTCAAAGGGTCAAGTTGGGTAGAATATTCACATCAATTTTTATCTGAGTCTTTCTGTTTCGTTCTGTTAATTTATGGGTTATGTTTAGATAGATAGCTCCAGGATCAGCCTTCTTGATTTGACTGATGGATGTGAGGGAGTTTTTTTTTGGGGGGGGGAGGAGGAGGAATGGGGAGCAATCACGTCTTTTGTTGGCATCACGTGATTAAATACGCTCTCGCATTTGGCCATTGAGCCGCGTAACCTACTTGAGCGCAGTTATAAAATTGGCTTCACTGCACAAACTAGTTCCGAATGCGGGTTTACGAATGGAGACATTTCTTATCTCAAGATTAAAACGTTGTGCGTTTTAAGAATACAAATAATAGATTTTTATTCTCATACTCGCTGGGGCGTTGCTGTGTGAGAGAGAAGCTCGGCTATCAATATGTTTGTAAATTTTCTTCTAACATCGACATTTCCCGCTATACCCTCACAACTTTAATCATCTCCAACGATACTGCTGAAATATATTGCTCTCTATTGGGACTCGAACCCAGTACCAGCAAGATGTCAGTCAGTAGGGATAACCATTCAACCACTGAGCCTCCAGCCAATCACTTAAATGTATCCAATTTGTGTGTGTGTGTGTGTGTGTGTGTGTGTGTGTGTGTGTGTGTGTGTGTGTGTGTGTAATAATAAATAATAATAATAAACGGTTTATTAATAGAGTTGCAGCCGGTGGCTGAAAATATACAAACTTAATGTGATTTAGACATAATGATATGCGTTCAATACATTTACAGGGCTGTACAGTACATAAATCAGAAGTTGTTTATTATTTTAACAATAGATGGGATGGTGCTGTTCTTATATCTATCAGTGCGGACTCTAATGGGCTGAATTTTGTTGTAGTGGCGGACTGCGCGAGGTGGGTGGGGGACTGCCGGTGGCAGGAGGTGGCGATGACGAGGGTGGTGCAATAGTTGGCTGCCAAACCTTTCCAGTGCTTGGTGGTGGAGGCCACTGAGGGATGGCATTTCCAGGGTGGAGAGAGCGTTGGTGTAGCAGGAGTAGTCTGCGCGGAGCATGATTCTGCAGGCCCATTTCTGTACCTTCTCTAGCTGACGTTGTTGGGTAGAGTTGAGGGAAGAGGACCAGGCTGGTGACGCATACGTTAGTTTGGGGAGAATAAAGGTGTTGTAGATGGTCCTCAGCTCTGGCGTGGGTGCCCCAAGTGACCTAAGTCGTCGTAGCATGTAGAGACGGTACGAGGCTGCCTTGACTGTGTTATTTACATGGGCCTTCCAGTCAAGTTTGTTGTCTATAGTAACACCCAGGAGTTTGGCAGACTGCACCAGCTGGAGAGGATGGGCATCCACTGTGACTGCTGTGGCTTGCACTGGAGTGGTGGCGGTATTGATGTGCATGACTACGGTTTTGGTGTGGTTGATGGTGACCTTGTTCTTCGTAGTCCATGCCTGTAGCCTGTCCAGGGTGCCTTGTAGCGATGAGTAGTCTGGTGCGGTGTTGTCCACTGTAACCCCCACAGTGCAGTCAACCACGTACTTCCACCTGTGAAGAGTGTCCGATAGAGCGTCGTTGATCAGGATGAGGAAGCACAGTGGTCCCATCTTGGTCCCCTGGGGAACACCGTAGGTGAGGTGTTGGAATGTGGAGACCAAGCCCTGATAACTCACTGCCTGGCGACGTCCACTCAAGAAATCAGTGAGCCATGAGACCAGGTTGGTGGACAGCCCTAGTGCAGTGTGTGTGTGTGTGTGTGTGTGTGTGTGTGTGTGGTTTTTTTTTACCCTCAGCAACACATTATCCTCACCGGGAACCAGTCGATGTAAACAAACTGTGGTGATGTGTTGTGCTTCTTTATACACGGTGAGACGAACCTATGTTATTATCTGTTCTTCGCTGTGGTAGTTATACGTAGCGGTGCGCAGTTATCTCTATGCTCGCCTATCCTGACTGCCTTACTAATGGCTGTTTATAGCAGGGATATTTTTTTCTCTAGTTTTTCCCTGCCAATCCTCGTTCTTCCCTCGTATTCTCCCTGCCAGATTTCCTCTCACGCCAATATTCTCCTTATCATTCATTCACCCTTCCGGTCAACCTCCCTTCCTCCCTCGCAAATTCTCCATGTGAATCTCTTATCCTTCCAGCCAGAATTCCTTCCTCCCATTCAGCCCCCCCCCTAACCGCTATTCTCCCTACCAACCTCTCACCCTCCCTCCCTACCAACCTCTCACCCTCCCTCCCTACCAACCTCTCACCCTCCCTCCCTACCAACCTCTCACCCTCCCCTCCCTACCAACCTCTCACCCTCCCTACCTACCAACCTCTCACCCTCCCTACCTACCAACCTCTCACCCTCCCTCCCTACCAACCTCTCACCCTCCCTCCCTACCAACCTCCCTCCCTCCCTACCAGTAATCAGTTCCTGGGTCAGTCCTCAATTTCACTCAATATTTAAAGGTAATTTCTCGTCCCTTTAACAATAAACTTAAAAACAATAGATATTTTTCTCTCGAGTTTTTCAATTACAAGGTTTTTTTTCCCTAAGTTCCGTTCATTAAAGCTTTTTTTTTTCATGGAGGAATTTTAATTGACTTATATCATTATTCATTAAATTACGAGGTTATTCATTAACTTTTTTAAATTAGAGCGAATGTTTTCTTTTATTAAATTGTATTCTTATTTTATTTTTAATTTGATTTTTTGTTTTTCAATTGGGAATATATATTTTTTTTCAATTACGGATATATTTCACCTTATTTTCTCCAGTCAATCATAATTAATTACCTCAATATTTTTCTCCGAATCAAAAGTTATTATCTATTAAAGAAAATAAATGTTTTCTTTTATCTTTTTCACTCTCTCAATTACCAGCCATCTCCCTCATCATCACCGCCCGCCATGGTAAGTCTCAGTACACCAAGTATGTCAACAGAGGTAAACTTCAAACACCGGCCAGATGAAAGACTATATCAGGGTTGAAGAGGAGTTTTGTCCCCCCCCCAAACCACCCCTCATAAAACAAACCCGGAGTTAAACAACCTTCCTTCGTGTCTCCTGCAACAACAAGGATATCATCTCCCTCTCTCTCTCTCTCTCTCTCTCTCTCTCTCTCTCTCTGTCCTCTCTCTCTCTCCCTCTCTCTCTCTCTCTCTCTCTCTCTCTCTCTCTCTCTGTCCATTTCTGTCATCTCATCCTATATAAATTTCCACAATAAACATGACCCCCTTATACACATTCCTACAGTACACCACTACCATAAATACCCCTATACACATTTTCACAATATACACAACAGCCATACTTCGTCCTATATACATTTTTTTTACACATTTTCACAATAAACTAATGGGTAGTTTAGTTTGGCTTTCAATCGTACTAAAATATTGGTCTATTAATCTATCTGGTCACCGCGGTGTATATATATATATTGTGTCCTGTTATATAACCCTACAGTATCCCTCTATAGTGTGTGTGTGTGTGTGTGTCTGTCTGTCTGTCCGTCTAACTATCTGTCTGTCTCTGTCTATCTCTGTCTCTATTTCTACATTTATTTAAACATCCATATCTTCCTCGTATTCTGAGTTATAAAAATCATTAAATTTCCGTAACTATGTATAAATAAAGTATAAATAATACACACGAGATATTCTATACAGCTCTAACAGGGCCTTGATCACCAGCTGTAACACACACACACACACACACACACACACACACACACACCCACACACACACACACACACACACACACACACACACACACACACTAACCCGGCTGGTGCTGGTGTTGACGTAAGCGTGAGTAAGTTATGAAATGGTATTGACAGAGACATTTACCTGGAGCGAGTACAGTGTAAATAATTAGTGTTTGTTACCTATGCAGCTTATAATGTGTCTGTCGGTCTGTTTGTCTCATTTTCCCTTTATCTTCTTCAGTTTCTCTCTCTCTCTCTCTCTCTCTCTCTCTCTCTCTCTCTCTCTCTCTCTCTCTCTCAATTCTCATCCCTTCTACTCTCACGGTTTCTATCTCTCTATGTCCTTCCCTCCTTTAGTTCCTTTTACTCCCTTTCTCTCTAATTATCAGTCTTTCATTCCCTCTTACTATTTACCCATCCCTTTCCTTCTTTCTTTAACTCTCTCTCTCTCTCTCTTCTTCCCTCACTAATTTACCCTTTCTTTGTGTTTGCCTCTCTCTCTCTCTCTCACTCTCTCCCTCCCTCTCTCTCTCTTCTTCCCTCACTAATTTACCCTTTCTTTGTGTTTGCCTCTCTCTCTCTCTCTCTCTCTCTCTCTCTCTCCTCTCTCTCTTTCTCTCTCTCTTCTTCCCACTAATTCACCCCTTTCTTTGTGTTGCCTCTCTCTATCTCTCTCTCTCTCTCTCTCTCTCTCTCTCTCTCTCTCTCTCTCTCTCTCTCTCTCTACCTAATAACAGCATAAAGAAAGAGAATCACTTATATTGACAATAGAGAAACACTATGATAATTTTTCCTCTATTTTGCATCAGAATTTAAATATTTACAACAGGTAGTGACGTAATATATATCAGGTGACTGCCGGTATGATTAAGGTAAGTCCTGATGGTCCTGGAGTCTGGGTGTGGCCATGTTGAGGGGTAGTAGGTGGAGGGTTGACCATGTTGAGGGGTAGGGTAGGTGGAGGGTTAGGTGGAGGGTGCCATGGTGAGGTTGGTGGGTGGGTGGAGGGTGGCCATGTTGAGGGTAGTAGGTGGAGGTGGCCATGTTGAGGGGTAGTAGGTGGAGGTGGCCATGTTGAGGGGTAGAGGTGAGGGGTAGAAGGTGAGGGTGGGGTAGGAGGTGGAGGGTGGCCATGTTGAGGGTAGTAGATGGAGGATGGCCATGTTGAGGGTAGAAGGTGGTGGGGTTGAGGTGGAGGGTGGCCAGGGGTTGAGTAGAAGGTGGAGGGTGGGCAGGTTGAAGGATAGAAGGTGGAGGATGGCCATGTTGAGGGGTAGGTAGGTGGAGGGTGGCCATGTTGAGGGGTAGAGGTGGAGGTGTACAGTAGAAGGTGGAGGGGGGCCAGGTGGGCCAGGGAGGGTAGAGGTGGAGGTATGGGTTGGCCATGAGGGGAGAGGTGGAGGGTGGCCATGTTGAGGGGTAGTAGGTGGAGGTGGCCATGTTGAGGGGTAGTAGGTGGAGGTGGCCATGTTGAGGGTAGTAGGTGGGGAGGTTGAGGTAGAAGGTGGAGGTGGCCAAGTTGAGGGGTAGAGGTGGAGGTGGCATGTTGTAAGGTGAGGTGGCCATGTTGAGGGGTAGTGGAAGGGTAGAAGGTGGAGGGTGTGGTTGAGGTGGAGGTTGAAGGATAGAAGGTGGAGGGTGGCCATGTTGGGGGTAGAAGGTGGAGGGTGGCCAGGTTGAGGGTAGAAGGTGGGGTGGCCAGGTTGAGGGCAGCAGGTGGAGGTGGGGTTGAGAGCAGCTGGTGGAGGTGGCCATGTTGAGAGCAGCAGGTGGAGGTGGCCAGGTTGAGAGCAGCAGGTGGAGGGTGGCCTGTTGAGCAGCAGGTGGAGGGTGGCCATGTTGAGAGCAGCAGGTGGAGGGTGGAGGGTGGCCAGGTTGAGGCAGCAGGCCAGGTTGAGGGGCAGGAGGTGGCCAGGTTGAGGGGTAGAAGGTGGAGGTGGCCATGGAGTGATAGAGGTGGAGGGTGGCCATGTTGAGAGCAGCAGGTGGAGGTGTTGAGGGGCAGCAGGTGGAGGGTGGCCATGTTGGCCATGTTGGGGTTGAGGGCAGCAGGTGGAGGGTGGCCAGGTTGAAGGCCAACAGGTGTACTCACAGGTTCAGATGAAAGAATGTTAAGTCAACTTACACACCGACTCAGGTTAATTCACTCTGAGAATAAAAGTGAGGCGGCTGTACAACCTTCACTCCATCTAGGTGAGCCGTCGTACCGTAACTGTACACTGACGCTGTCGTACCGTAACTACACTGGTATACCACTGGTGTCTGCCGTACCGTGACTACGGTACACGCTGTACGTACACACGGTACACTGACGCTGTAGTACCGTAACTACGGTACACTGACGCTGCCGTGCCGTAACTACGGTACACTGACGCTGTAGTACCGTAACTGCAATGACGCTGTAGTACCGTAAGTGCACTGACGCTGTCGTACCGTAACTACGGTACACTGACGCTGTCGTACCGTAACTACGGTACACTGACGCTGTCGTACCGTAACTAAGGTATACTGACGCTGTCGTACCGTAACTACGGTACACTGACGCTGTAGTACCGTAACTACGGTACACTGACGCTGTAGTACCGTAACTAAGGTACACTGACGCTGTCGTACCGTAGCTACGGTACACTGAAGCTGTAGTACCGTAACTACGGTACACTGACGCTGTAGTACCGTAACTAAGGTACACTGACGCTGTCGTACCGTAACTACGGTACACTGACGCTGTAGTACCGTAACTACGGTACACTGACGCTGTCGTACCGTAACTACGGTACACTGACGCTGTCGTACCGTAACTACGGTACACTGACGCTGTCGTACCGTAACTAAGGTATACTGACGCTGTCGTACCGTAACTACGGTACACTGACGCTGTAGTACCGTAACTAAGGTACACTGACGCTGTCGTACCGTAACTACGGTACACTGACGCTGTAGTACCGTAATTACGGTACACTGACGCTGTAGTACCGTAACTACGGTACACTGACGCTGTCGTACCGTAACTACGGTACACTGACGCTGTAGTACCGTAACTACGGTACACTGACGCTGTCGTACCGTAACTACGGTACACTGACGCTGTCGTACCGTAACTAAGGTACATTGACGCTGTCGTACCGTAACTAAGGTACACTGACGCTGTCGTACCGTGACTAAGGTACACTGACGCTGTCTTACCGTGACTAAGGTACACTGACGCTGTCGTACCGTGACTAAGGTACACTGACGCTGTCGTACCGTAACTAAGGTACACTGACGCTGTCGTACCGTAACTACGGTACACTGACGCTGTCGTACCGTAACTACGGTACACTGACGCTGTCGTACCGTAACTACGGTACACTGACGCTGTCGTACCGTAACTAAGGTACACTGACGGTGCGTTGGGCGTAACTATGGTGCGGGAAGTTGGTATAGGATGAGAAGCCTTTGGTGGAGGTGTGTGGTGGAGTATGTATGTATGTATGTATGTACGTGTATGTACGTGTATGTACGTGTATGTACGTGTATGTATGTATGTATATACGTGTATGTATTAAGCAGCACACCGTCATAATTACCCACACCATTTTACACTCCCGACGACCTTTTGAGCTGCTGGGCAAACTTCACTCACCTCACCTCACCTCACCTCACCTCCGACAAACTTGATCATTACTCCTCTCATAACATTAGTAAGGGTAGTGTTAATAAAGGAAGCTCTGCCCATCGTCATGAAACACAGAGCCTTGTTGTCAGCTGATTTTCTCACCGATAGTCTGCCAATATGAGTTGCCCAAGTTATTTTTTTTTAAATTATCAAAGTTTTAATATTTTTCGAAACTACTCAAAAATTATCTAGTGGTTTTTTTTTTTGGGGGGTGGGGGTAAATTAAGCGATAAAAATTCGAGGTTTATTTATAGTTATCAGTATGTATGTATGTGTGTATGTATGTGTGTATGTATGTGTGTATGTATGTAGTGTATGTATGTATTTAAAGACAGTTCGTAGAGGCTAATTAATCACCCAACCATCTCACTCACTCATCCGTATCCTCACCCACCAACATGACTCACCTGTTCTGATTAAGACCATCAGCTAAACGGAGCCACCCACCCACCCACCCTGACAGCGGGCTAACAAATACACACTGACGCTTACTGTTAGTGCCATGACCTCGTGAGAACTGTCGTATTTTTAGACTTATTCTGTTCATTAGTTAACACTTCCTTTGTTTTCATCCCGAGGTTGATATATTGGTTATTATTATTATTATTATTATTATTATTATTATTATTATTATTATTATTATTATTATTATTATTATTATTATTATTATTATTATTATTATTATTATTATTATTATTATTATTATTATTATTATGCGGTAAAGGCATCATAAGTAGGACGCTCGTGACCTTAAGATTTATGCAGATTTCCTTTCATATAATTTTTAATAATATGATCAAAGTGAATCAGGTTTCTTGGGTAAGTAAAGGGGCCCTTATCTTATTAACGCTAATATCCAGGAACTCTTTTTAATTTCGCGGACCTGATTCTTAAATTTAACCAAACTTAATCTGATCTGATTTAACTTAATCTAACGATCTAGCCTAACCTAACTAATCGGTAGACCTAGTTTAATCTTAACGAGCTTCCACTAACCATAACGTAACATAACATAATTACACACACACACACACACACACACACACACACACACACACACACACACACACACACACATACACACACACACACACACACACACACACACACACACACACACACACACACACACACACACACACACACACAGGTTGAGATAAAACAAGTATATCTTCCCCTGCCGTCTGGATATATATATATATAAATCAATCGAGGTTTTAGGACACTACAGCGAGGCTAATGTCCAAACACTGACCAACTGGTTATCCCACACTGCCTCGTTAAAGGGGAGGTGAAACTATAACCAAAGGAGTTTACGCAATAACCATTTTGCTCAACACAGTTCACTAACCAACATCAGCCAATTTGGGTTAATTTCTTCTTTATTTATCAGGATTAAACGAATAGAACAAATTGCATGGCCACTCCAAAATAGATTAGTGAACAGTTTTACCGGAGTTAATATTGACTTTTGTTAATTATTATAAAACTGTTTTTGAAAAGATTATAGCGAGTTAAGGGTCAAGTATATTATCATAAATATTTACTTTCGGTAAGGGGGAAGTAGGGGGCAGTAGGGGTGAGTACGGGGAAGTAGGGGAAATAGGGAAGTTAGGGGGAAGTAGGGGAAGTAGGGAGTGTAAAGTAGTAATGAAGTAGGGGGAGTAGGGGAGAGGGATGGGACATATATTTCTCAAAGGTCGCTGATGAAAACTTATTTATTAGATGATTAACATTTAGAAGACTTTATAATAACAGTTTTATTAATATATTCTTTATAATTGAGCCCCATTATTGGAAGGTCTTTATACACGGAACAATTTACATATATCATTATAGGCGCACCTCTCTCAGTGTCCGTGTTGCCATATACTGTACACCAATCACCTTCACTCAGTCTTGTTGCCATATACACCCATCACCTTCACTCAGTCTTGTTGTCATATACACCAATCACCTTCACTCAGTCTTGTTGCCATATACACCCATCACCTTCACTCAGTCTTGTTGCCATATACACCAATCACCTTCACTCAGTCTTGTTGCCATATACACCAATCACCTTCACTCAGTCTTGTTGCCATATACACCCATCACCTTCACTCAGTCTTGTTGCCATATACACCCATCACCTTCACTCAGTCTTGTCCCATATCACTCACCAGTCATCATCACTTCACTCAGTCTTGTTGCATATACACCAATCACCTTCACTCAGTCTTGTTGCCATATACACCCATCACCTTCACTCAGTCTTGTTGCCATATACACCCATCACCTTCACTCAGTCTTGTTGCCATATACACCCATCACCTTCACTCAGTCTTGTTGCCATATACACCAATCACCTTCACTCAGTCTTGTTGCCATATACACCCATCACCTTCACTCAGTCTTGTTGCCATATACACCCATCACCTTCACTCAGTCTTGTTGCCATATACACCCATCACCTTCACTCAGTCTTGTTGCCATATACACCCATCACCTTCACTCAGTCTTGTTACCATCACCTTCACTCAGTCTTGTTGCCATCACCTTCAGTCAGTCTAGATAACATAGAACATATACAGAGCCTCCCCACACAACAGCCTGCCAGTATAGGTCAAGAGAGGACTAGTGGTAGATCGAGTGTCTTTTGTTGGGTAATAAAAGTAATAAAAGTTGTTCAGAGGCCAACTAGAGGAAGACAAAAGGGCCAGCCAAGGGTCAGGTCTAAAAGTCGGATTGTGGTGAAGAAAAGGCTTAGTCTTTCCCGCTATGTAACTTAAGTCTTCAACTACTTTGTTTTGATTCATTGTAACTTAAACTAACCTGACCTAACCTAACATAACCTAACCTAACCTAACCTGACCTAACCTAACCTAACCTAACCTAACATAACCAAACTTACCAAGCTTACCAAACCTAACTAAACCTAACCCAATCAAACCCAACGTAACCCAGTCTAACCCAACCTAACCTAACCTAACCTAACCAAACCAAACCTAACCTAACCAAACCTAAATACCACCACATTAAAACAATCAATTTTAAATTAACTCATTTACATCAACTTAGGATTACATATAAGAGTTAAGACACACCATGCCAAGTCAAGCCATGATAGAATTAGACTAGATT
This sequence comes from Homarus americanus, assembly GCF_018991925.1. Classification (NCBI taxonomy): domain Eukaryota; kingdom Metazoa; phylum Arthropoda; class Malacostraca; order Decapoda; family Nephropidae; genus Homarus; species Homarus americanus. Next base: position 14,391 of record NW_024716260.1, on the reverse strand, counting down.
AACATAGATTAGGATTAATTAGCTTCATTTCAGGGGATTAATGAGTTCCTAATTCATTCTGTCAGAGGGAGGAAGATCTTAAAGATGTAACCTGGGGATTTTTAATTCTTGCAGGTGATTGTTGTTGTTAATTGATTCGATCAGGTCATGGAATCAGCTTACCTGTGACTCACCCTTCTCAGCACCTGGGAGACAAGTGTTAACTCATATGCTTATTGTAGGGTAAAGTGAGGGTGGAACGTGTTGTGGGTGGAACGTGTTGTGGGTGGAACGTGTTGTGGGTGGAACGTGTTGTGGGTGGAACGTGTTGAGGGTGGAACGTGTTGTGGGTGGAACGTGTTGAGGGTGGAACGTGTTGAGGGTGGAACGTGTTGTGGGTGGAACGTGTTGTGGGTGGAACGTGTTGAGGGTGGAACATGTTGAGGGTGGAACATGTTGAGGGTAGAACGTGTTGAGGGTGGAACGTGTTGAGGGTGGAAAGTGTTGTGGGTGGAAAGTGTTGTGGGTAGAACGGTTCTGGATGGAAAGTATTGAGAGCGGAAAGTTGGTATTTCTAAGGCAAAACTTATTTACTTTTTAGTGTTGAAAGGAAAGTAGAGGAAAGTATCTACTGGGGCCAAAGAGTAATAATTTGACGGCGGAAATTTTTCGTTAAAAGTAAGGAGTAATTACTGAAGGTTAAAATTATCGAGGGTGATACGTATTTACAGAGGGCGGAAAGTAGCGAGGTGGAATGTATTAAGGGTGGAATGTAATGAGGGCGGAAAGTAATGGGGGCGAAAGTTATCGAGGTGGAAAGTAATTTGGGTGGAAAGTAAATGGAGGCGGAAAGTAACTTAAGCGGAAATTATCAAAGTGAAAAGTAATTAGGGTGGAAATTATTAAGGGGCTGGAAGTGGCGAGAGCAGAGAGTAATAGGGCGGAAAGTACGTGGACAGTAAAAGGCTACACCTAAAGACGGTTGCTAGGTGACGCTCCAATTAGCTCTGGCAACACCTGGACTACCTGCTACATATCAAATACTCTCTCTCTCTGTCTGTCTATTTGCTAATCTCTCTGACTGGCTGTCTCTTGTCTATCTGTCTGTCTCCCTTCAGGTTGTATGTGTGTGTGTGTGTGTGTGTGTGTGTGTGTGTGTGTGTGTGTGTGTGTGTGTGTGTATGTCGGTTTAGCTGTATGTTTTGTGTCTGTGTGTCTGTGTATGTGTGTACGTGAGTGTATCTATGTATGTGTGTGTCTGTATATATTTGTCTGTGTATGTGTGTGGTGTCTGTGTTTATGTATGTCCTGTGGCGTAGTAGTCAGCATGCTCCCCTTGCAAGCAAGCGGACCCGGGTTCGATCCCCGGGGAGGGTGAAACTATGGTCAAGTTTCTTTACGCCATTTGCCTCTGTCTACCCAGAAGTAATTGGGAACCTGGATGTTAATCGATTTGCGGATCGTATTCCGGGGTAATTGTTAGACAGTGCAGTTGGCGAGTTGTCCGGTCTGCTCGGACTATTCCTTGACACTGGGTCATGCAGCTCGTTAACTCAGGGTGTGGTTGTTGTGTTGGTGACAACTTCTACACCTGAAACAAATTCACTCCTCGGTGGCCCTTGGGCCGGCCATCCTCGTTACACGAGGAACAACCATTATTATTATCATTATTATTATTATTATAATTATTATTATTATTATTATTATTTTTATTATTATTATTATTATCATTATTGTTATTATTATAATTATTATTATTATTATTATTATTATTATTATTATTATTATTATTATTATGTGTGTCCATGCATGTGACTGTGTGTTTTTGTGTCCGTGTATGTGTGTCTGTGTATGTCTTTGTGTCTGTGTGTCTATGTGACTGTATGTGTCTGTGTAAGCCCAGTATTGATCCAGCTAACCTTGGCTCTCCACAAATAAGCCGCCATCTTCACCTTCCTCCCCCTCCTCCCCTTATTACACACACACTGGGTATAAATCATTTGACCCCTCCACGCTCGCTCTCCCTTATTACTGAGAGACAGACAGACAGAAAGGTACAGACAGACAGACACAAACAGACAGACAGACACAAACAGAAAAACAAACAATGACCTACAAAAAAATACAAAAAAAAAAACAATGAAAGAAAGACAAGTATATAAAGGCCTTTGTCTACTAAACTACCTAAACTACCTCATTTACATTGTATAAGTGGGTTTTGCTGAGGCCTAACGACAAGCTTGAGAGACAATAGGAGGAACGTAGTCAGACCACAGTGAATACTAAGCCCCAGCCGGCGGTAACTACTCAACCACCGCCACTTCCCCCAACTAAAGTCAGTCAGGTGCCCCATTTACAGTTTGGGTTGACTTGGTGGGGGTGTGCCCGGGGTGAGAACCAGTGACCCTTAATAACAGGAGGCGAGCGTTGTGTCCACTCAGCCACCGCACCTCAGTCGTATAATATTACATGATGGTATTGTCTATCTATCTATCTATCTATCTATCTATCTATCTATCTATCTAATGACACCACGAATCCATCCATCTGTGTATTATCGTTGATTATCTATATATTTGGTCTATTTATTGGTAATTTCTGATATTATATAGATCTGTAGTGTGTGTGTGTGTGTGTGTGTGTGGGTGGGTGGGTGTGTGTGTGTGTGTGTGTGTGGGTGGGTGGGTGTGTAATAACCTTCATATCTTGGGGGGGAATGAGAGGTATGTCGGTTAGACGGGAGGTAGGAGATGAGAGGAGGCCCCTACCTTACCTACCTACCTAACTACCTTACCTACCTACCTACCTAACTACCTTACCTACCTCCCTACCTACCTACCTACCTACCTGTTATTGACGTGTTGGAAGTAATTAGCGATGTGGAACGAACACACACACACACACACCTGTTGCTGGCGTGTCTGCCCTCCCTCCCTCCCTCCCTCCCTCTCCTTATAAACTACAATTTTTTTCTTCATCTTCCTTCCAAACTGCCACTTCGACCTTCCATCTCCAAACTGACCTGCCATCTCTACTTTCTTCTTAAAACTAACTTTCTTTAATTGCCTTCCCTCTCTCTCTCTCTCTCTCTCTCTCGTGTAAACACCCCACAGCCATACAGTATTGACATAAGACACCACTCAAATAAGGGAGGTAAGGGAGAGAGTTCATCCCCACACTCACGTTAATGACATGTCAGGGAGGGAATGTACCAAGTGAAGTCACCTTTCTTGTCTTGTTCCTTGATGTCTGGTCTGTCTTTGTCTTTTTTTCTTCTTTTTAATCTACTTTTTGTTGGTGCTCTTCTTCGTTTTCTCGTTATTGTTGTTCGTGTGCTTGTAGTTTTTTGTTTTATTTTTTTCATTTTTCCATATCTTTCTTCTTCTTCTTCTTCTTCTTCTTCTTTTTCTTCTTCTTCTTCTTCTTCCTTTTTATTTTCTTCTTCTTTTTCTTCTTTTTTTCTTCTTCTTTTTTCTTCTTCTTTATTTCTTCTACTTTCTTCTTTTGTTTCTTTTTATCCTTCTTTGTCTTCTTATTTTTCATTTTTTTCGTCTTCTCCTTCCCCTTTCCCATCTTCTTCTTCTTCTTCTTCTTCCTCATTTAACTTTAATTTCACTCCTTTCTTTTACACACACACACACACACACACACACACACACACACACACACACACACACACACACACACACCTATGATCAAACACTTTAATATAAAACCATAAAACTAAACAATATCTTTTAACTGATTTTTATATTAAGTAAAGAAAAAAATATAATGATCAAACGACAATTGTCCATAACGTTTTAAAATGTTCACAAAGAGTTCACAAAGAGTTCACAAAGAGTTCACAAAGAGTTCAACACAACAGAACCTTACTTATTTTGTCTTACGATGTGGGAGAAAAAGACGCAAGTGTTTTTTTTTGTGTTAAGAAATTTGTAAGAAGAGAAAGAGACGAGAGATAATAAGAGAATAAATAGAGACACACAAGAGAAGAAAAAGAAGAGACAGACAACATTCTTGGTGTAGACGAACAAAGGATAATTTATAATGCAAATATTGGGGTGTCTCTCTCTGTTTGTCTCACTGTGTGTGTGTGTGTGTGTGTGTGTGTGTGTGTGTTTCCTGTGTTATAATATGTAATAATAAAATAATAATAATAATAATAATAATATGTAATAATAATAATAATAATAATAATAATAATAATATGTAATAATAATAATAATAATAATAATAATAATAATAATAATAATAATAAAAAATAATAATAATAATAATAGTAACGGCAGCGTGAGTAAAGTAAAATGTGAGTCGTGATATCCATGAACTTTTAGAATTTTTCCTCTCATATACCCATAAAGCAGATTTTTTGTTTTGTTTTGGGATTAATACCAAGAGCACAGGTCAATGACCCACATCAGGGCCTGAAATTGGCGAAATAATAATAATAATAATAATAATAATAATAATAATAATAATAATAATAATAATAATAATAATAATAATAATAATAATAATAATAATAATAATAATAATAATAACAATAACAATAATAATAATAATAATAATAATAATAATAATAATAATAATAATAATAATAATAATAATAATAATAATAATAAATAATATTGTAATAATAATAATAATAATAATAATAATAATAATAATAATAATAATAATAATAATAATAATAATAATAACTAATAATACAATAACAATAATATTAATAATAATAATAATAATAATAATAATAACAATAATAATAATAATAATAATAATAATAATAATAATAATAATGTGGTAATGATGTGTGTGAAAGTGGTGTGTGTGTGTGTGTGTGTGTGTGTGTGTGTGTGTGTGTGTGTGTGGTGGTGGGCAGGCCAGTGGTGGTGGTGGTGTTGATGACTGACAGTGGTGTTGGTGGTGATGATGATGGTGATGATGATGCCAGTGGTGGTGTGGTGTGGTGTGTGTGTGGTGTGTGGTGTGGGCGGTTGGTTGAGTGAAATACGGGTGGCATTTCCGTAGACTTTAACCAATTTCTCCTCCCTTACATAACCATAAGGCGGGTACGGGTTGTATCCACTATCCGATTTACATCATAAGAATAAATATAATACTATTAATATCAGTACACAACAATTCTAACAATAATAATAATGATAATAATGATAATAATAACATTTATAATATTAACACAAGATGCACAAATCAACTTAAGAAAGAAAATGGAGGAAATACAACAGTAACTATGATAATATTCTCTGTAGTGTGACTTAAATCTTTCTCTGTCGGTTAATACTTTAATAATAGTAATATATCTGTCGGTTTTATACTGGTTTATAGTTCACAAGTTGAGGAAGATAACTGACTGTATCTTAAAACAGAGGAGAAAGATTTAAGATATTTTGAACTATTATGGGAGTGAGGAAGATTATGGGAGAGGAAGATTATGGGAGAGGAAGATTATGGGAGAGGAAGATTATGGGAGAGGAAGATTATGGGAGAGGAAGATTATGGGAGAGGAAGATTGTGGAAGAGGAAGATTGTGGGAGAGGTCAGAGTAGAGAGTAAGATGTATTGGTAAATAGAAATATCTCTAACCAAGTCACAGACAAACACTTACTACTGCTAATAATAACTATACATATATACAATAGGAGTATCTCGCTGACCCCAATACTAGGTAAGGTCAAAAGGTCATCAATAGTAAGTAAGCTAAAAAAAAACAAAAAAAAACACATTAGTCTTACTTTTTTCCCATTATGTTGTGCTTTTTTTCCCACGGTTTATAAATGTCTCTTATATGTTAATAATAGAAAGGACAATAGGGGGAAAAATCTATGCATTTATTCTCCTCTTGGGAATAAAAATATATAGTCGATTTATTTTAATGTATTTATCTTCAGTTTTTTCTTGTTAAATTTCTCCCCTCCCCCCCCCCCCCCCCCCCAACCCTCCACCCCACCGCCCCCCTTGGTGATATAGTCGGTGGGGAGAGAGAGAGAGAGGGGGGGGAGAGGGGTTGGTGAGGGAGGGGGTGGGAGGATTGTAGGGAAGAAAAATTAATCAAGAAAATAACATGAAATCCCTGTAAGGTGAGTGGTTTTACGAGGGTGGTGGTGATGGCGAGTGGTGGTGGTGGTGACGGGTGGTAGTGGTGGTGACGGGTGGTAGTGGTGGTGATGGTGGTGGTGACGGGTGGTAGTGGTGGTGATGGTGGTGGTGACGGGTGGTAGTGGTGGTGATGGTGGTTGCTGAGTGGTGACGGTGGGTGATAGTGTGGTGGTGATGGTGGTGGTAGTGGTGATGGTGGGTGGTGGGTGGTGACGATTAGATTGGTAGTGGTGATGGGCTGGGTGAGTAGTAAGTGGTGGTGGGTGGTAGTAGTGGTGATGAGGTGAATTGGTAGTGGTGATGGTGGGTGGTGAGTGGTGACGAGGTGGGTTAGTGAGTGGTGACATTGGGTGGTAGTGGTGACGGTGGGTGGTAGTGGTGGTGGTGATGGTGGGTGGTGGTGGTGACGGTGGGTGGTAGTGGTGACGGTGGGTGGTAGTGGTGACGGTGGGTGGTAGTGGTGGTGATGGTGGGTGGTAATGGTGGTGACGGTGGGTGGTAGTGGTGACGGCGTGTAATAGTAGTGGTAACGGCTGGTAGTAGTGATAACAGTATGTGGTAGTGGTGACGGCGGCTATTAGTACTAATGGTGACGGCGGCTAGTAGTAGTAGTGGTGACGGCAGCTAGTAGTTGTGGTGACGAAGGGTACTAATGGTGGTGACCTGCCAACCAGCATCGTAACGAGAGTAAAATTAATAACACTAGAGCGCCATTCCTATTACCAATTATTGTCCTCTGGTGTGAGTTATTCATTTATTTATTTTATTTATTTATTTATTTATTTATTTATTTATTTATTTATTTATTTATTTATTTATTTATTATATATTGTTTACATCATTTGATCTCCAGAAAAGAAAAAAAAATAACTCAGACTTTTCTCTCCAGGTGAAAAATCTAATTGATATCGGTATGTCGGATACACCTGAATACTTCTCACTAACTGTTATGACCTGTAAATAATTGTGGTTTTTATCTTGAAGTGTCTAGGTATTAATATTATATTGCAATATCTTCTTGGTGTAATGGACGTTCATGTATGTGTGTGTGTGTGTGTGTGTGTGTGTGTGTGTGTGTGTTGGTGTATATTTGTTAAGTTAGATAGGTTACGTTAGGTTAGGTTAGGTTAGGTTATGGGTACCTTGAATATTTATATAATCCCTACTATCGTAATATACATCATTACAACATACAGTATATCTCCCCCCCCCAAAAAATGATCCACACATCAAACAGATCCACCCGAAGAGAGAAGCTGTGTTCACTAATATTATATACATATATCCGAGTGTTATAAAGATTCACTAGGGTTCAAACGGTGGTGGTGAAAGTATGCTATAGTTTTTTTTTATTCTCGACGCATATCAATTCATCCTCTCTCAATGGTGAAAAATATATATAGAAAATACCAACATACATACAGACACACACATATAGGTACACACACACACACACACACACACACACACACACACACACACACACACACGTTCGGGGTTATATACTGCATATTTCTGTGGTATAACATTCACCTAGCAAGTATATTATCCCAGGTTCGATTCCCAGCTGCAATGACAGACTGGGTTCCCTCGATGTATGCACTAGTCCATGCACACTAAACTTTATACACGAGTCACTATACAGCAAATATATATGACCAACGTAGAACAACCCTTTGCTGTACGTCCAATCACTCAATCGCTAATCACAAAACAAATAATAAATAAATATGTATAAACCTAAAAAAACACATATAAATGAATACAAATATGTGGATATAGACACCTACATGTATGACACTCGGGTGTGAGTTGACAGGTAGGAGAATAAAAAAATGGATGGATACAAAGGTAAAACAATTTCTCTCTCTGGAATTCCAATGTAAAAATTGTTGGGGGGTTCAACAACGGTAAATACATGGCGGAAAATATGTTATATATATGTGTGAGAGACTGAGAGACTATGTGAGAGACTGAGAGACTATGTGAGAGGGTGAGAGACTATGTGAGAGGGTGAGAGACTATGTGAGAGGGTGAGAGACTATGTGAGAGACTGAGAGACTATGTGAGAGGGTGAGAGACTATGTGAGAGACTGAGAGACTATGTGAGAGACTGAGAGACTATGTGAGAGACTGAGAGACTATGTGAGAGACTGAGAGACTATGTGAGAGGGTGAGAGACTATGTGAGAGACTGAGAGACTATGAGAGAGACTGAGAGACTATGTGAGAGACTGAGAGACTATGTGAGAGACTGAGAGACTATGTGTGTGAGGGTGAGAGAAGGAGATGTGCCTATATATGTGTTATACTCTTACAATGTGTTTGTGTGTGTGTGTGTGTGTGTGTGTGCCCCTAACAGTAACGTAACCCTGATATAAATACCATCCTGGAGAGAGATAGACAGAAGACAGACAAAGAAACATATGGAAAACTCTGCGAACATGATGGGAAAGAGAAGAGGAAGGGAGGGAGAGTGAAGAAAGAGGAATAGGGAGAGTTGGGGAAGGGGAAGGAGGAGAAGGGGAGAGGAGGAGGGGAAGGGGAGGGGGGGGAAGGTAGAAGACAACAAAAGTAGGGGAGGGAGATGGATGGCTACTGTCACCGTGGAAACGAGAGGAGAGTGAGCTAGCCTAGAAGAATTATGGAAAAGCTAAAAAATAATATATAATGGAAGGAACGTGTCAAGTGGGAAAGGTAAGGTTAGGTTAGGTTAGGTTAGGTTAGGATGGGTTAGGATAGGTTAGGTTAGGATAGGATAGGTTAGATTAGGTTGGGTTAGGTTAGGATAGGTTAGGTTAGGTAAATATATTTTAGTGTCTTGATATAGCAAATAGTGAGTCGTATTTAATATTACAGATATAATTTTAGGACAAGAGAAGATCAAAGTGAGAGAGAGAGATAAACAGATAAACAAACCAACAAAAGGGCAGATAAACAGAGGGAATAAGAAAATGTGAGAGAAGCTAAAAGACTTCCTACTCTGTAAAACACCAACACAACTCTCCTAATTTTCATAATGGGTAGATTGTGTGTTAAAACTTCATCTGTAACTAAGTTCCCCTCAAAGCTCTATTGTATGAGAGAAACTACTGACACACACACACACACACACACACACACACACATTAACCAGATGGTCAATCTCAACTTCAACATGCATACAGAAGTTGGCCGAGTGTTTTTATTCAGTGTGTCCAACAACTCCACACTGCAATGAAACAGAATTCTTAATTACGCTGCCAGCTGAGGTCTTTTTCCCCTGAGGATTCTGACCTCAGCAAACTAATTTAATTTTTTTTCTTTTACACTTCAACTCAATTTACTGCTCACTGTTGAGGTGTTACGAGGTGTTAATGAGTCCAGGTGGCACTCTTATGAAACTATGAAAATGTCGAAAACTTAATAACCTCCCTGGTAATTGTAACACCTAATACTAAAACCTAGTGAACACTGTGTCATAACCCTGGTAATTGTAACACCTAGTGAACACTGTGTCATAACCCTGGTAATTGTAGCACCTATAACATAAACAAAACAAGATGCATTAAAGGCACAACACAATACAATTATACCATAAGACATCGTCACTATTCCGGCTGTTGTGTAGAGGGACGGACGGTCGCTCTTAAGGAGGGAAAAGGACCTCATCTTTGTTGTTTATGTCTGAAGAATTACGAGCCTAAAATATATTTACTTAAGAGGAAATTTAGAAGAGAAATGATACTTCGCGGTACTGATTTCCTGTTCACAATGAGGATATTTTTGTACTCGTCTTCCTGTCAACAATTAACACATTCTTGTACTCGTCTTCCTATCAACAATTAACACATTCTTGTACTCGTCTACTTTATCTTGGCATAACAGAGGAGGGACTCAACTGTACCCTTGCTGTACTCCCCTAATCTCCTACCACCTCTGCACCGCTATTTATTTTCTCCTACTTCTGTTCTACCTTTTGTTCTATCTATTGTTCTACGAGTCGTTTAATTTCCTCGCCTACTCTCTCTTTTTGTTCTTCTATTGTTCACTGAAGCTGCCAACTCTCTCAGCTGTTTGTTGACTAATTATTATTTTAGTCATTTTTCGTCACCTGAATTAAGACTTAGGTAAACATTAACCTTTTATGTTATCTTTTACTGCAGTTGTTTTCACTATAATGGTTGACTTCATCTCGTTGTGTGTGTGTGTGTGTGTGTGTGTGTGTGTGTGTGTGTGTGTGTGTGTGTGTGTGTGTACAGTAAATCCCAAAGTCCTCCTAAAACTTTGTAAACACACTACAAATGTCTTCTTTACACACACACACACACACACACACACACACATACACACTTGAAAAATAGCATCATGCGAACTTTAAACCCGTCATTTCTAACTCTTCATATTTCTCTCGTTCAAGTTGATTTTTCCATAAAGAATCAAATAAACTGAAGGGCCTCTCTAATGACTTAATATAAACCCACTCACAAGGCACTTCAAAATATTTCTTCCTCGGATTGAGATACAGTATTTGTGTATTCATCTCAATATTCTTTTATGTGTCTTATTGGCCTGACCTGACCTGACCTGATTCTGATCTGATTTGACCCTGTTCTAACTTATTCTAATCTAATCTAATGTAACCTAATCTAACTTCGCCTAATCTAACCTAACCTAATCTGATCAAACCTGTCCTGACGCGTGGCCGGCCCAAACCTGACGTGACCTTACATAACCTGACCTAACCAGATCTGACCTAGCCAACCAAACACGGCTGACGGTGTTAATTTGTTATCACTGTTGGAGAGAGAGAGACAGACAGGCAGTAGACAGTAAGAGAGAAAAATATAAATATGCAAAAATAACCAGAAAAAATATAAGCCGTTTTCCAAGTGTGTTCTGGAGCCTCAGTGAGTCTGATTGCCTTCCGAATTGCATTTGTTCATATTTCTTGTCCTTATTTTTCTTGTTTGGTCCTTATTTTTTTCTTGTTTTGTCGTTATTTTTTTTCTTGTTTCGTCGTCCTTATTTTTTCTTGTTTTGTCCTTATTTTTTCTTGTTTTGTCCTTATTTTCCTGTTCTTCTCTTTAATTCCCCATTCCTTTATTTCTTTGTTTTATGTTTTTAATTTCCTTGTCATCATTATCGTATCAATAGTCTTTATTATATTATTTGCATTATTCATTGTCCCGTTTTTTTGTTTTTTTTTGCCTTTTAGTTTTAGTTTTTCATCTTATTTTAACCTTATTTATTTGTTATTTTCCTTCATTAATTCCATATGAAAAGACAATAAATATTAAATACCATCTTCAGTTTTCAACGAAATAAAAACCTAAAACACCAAGAAGAATTAAATTTCACCATCCATTTCCAATAAATTTTAAAACCTAAACCAACACCTTAAAACATAGACATACCAATTTTATCCACGCTTTCCAAATTCATCTTCAGTTTCCAATAAATTTAAAAACCTAAACCAAACCCCTAAAAACCCCCCCAAAAAAACATTCCAATTTCACCCTCAGTTCCAACTAAGTCAAAAAAATTCAAAACGTCTTGCGGTGATCTCACATTCCCATTATGTTACCCTAAGCATCGTGAAATTCAGTCTCTTTCACAATATACACAATCAACCCTTCGTTTCCATTTAAGATAGCGAGATCCAATTACATCCGATGGTTCTATGTTAACGAAACTGCTTCGGGATAACCAATTCGAGTCTCATTCCGTAGTTCAATAATGCTTCGTTTCTGCTACGTCTCTTATCCTGTGTTTCATAAATTAATTGAAGAAGGGGGGAAAACGCTTGGTTAATTTGGCATTGTATTCATTCTGTGGGTGAGAGAACTGTTAGCAGTGTGTTTCTTTATCCGAGAGAGAGAGAGAGAGAGAGAGAGAGAGAGAGAGAGAGAGAGAGAGAGAGAGAGAGAGAGAGAGAGAGCGTATGTCTTGTGTTTTGTCTCTGTTGTATTCACCGTCTTCTACCTTATCATCATCATCGCTGTCATTAACGCTATAATCATATCTGTCATTATTGTCATCATCGTCATCATTGTCGGTTGTTATCGTCATCATTTTCATTCATCACCGTCATCATCATCATCATCATCATCATCATCATCATCATCATCATCATCGCAACTCTTATAAAATTAACATAACCTTACCCCCTAAAAAAATAAAAAAGTGGATATTTGGTGATAATCTTCAGGTGTGAATCAAAACACTCGCTTCTCGACCCATCAGATCAAGAACTACCGAGGTAATCAGTCACACCTAAGTCGATCAAACGTCTCTGGCAGCGCTGTTGTGAAAGGGGTAAGCAAGGCAGTGGATCAGAGTCAGTATAGATCAGGTAGGTCAAGAATGGCGCTCGTAATATTGTGTTACCGGAGCATAAAGTCTCAGGTAAACGGATATGAGTGAGTGGTATAAGGTGTATTGAAGAAGATGAGGGATAAGGCTAGAGAGAGAGAAAGACAGAGAGAGAGAGGGAGAGAGAGAGAGAGAGATTTTCTGACAACAATTTGACAGCATCGTCCAATATCATAGTTGTGAAAAGTTATAATAAATACTTGTTCTGTTGACAGCCTTCACTTGTGTGTGTGTTTGTGTTGACTTTCCTCTCCTAACAATCTCGTGTCTGCAGTCTAGAAGGGCACTCCGCTACCACCACTACCACCACCACCACTAACCTTACCGCACTACCGCTACCTACAACCTCCATCACTACTATCTACACCACTACACCACCAGTAATTCCACCACCTCCACCGCTACCTCCACCACATGTCCTCTCTCTCTCTCTCTCTCTCTCTCTCTCTCTCTCTCTCTCTCTCTCTCTCTCTCTGTTGCTATACATCCCTCTTCTTCCCTCCTACCTCTCCTCCTCCTCTTCTTTACGTCTCTCGCTCACTCACAATGACAGACGGTGTTAACTAAGACCATCTTGCCGCCGTCTGCTAACTTTATGACTACAAGGCCTCCGGGGGCACTACACCGATTTTTATTGCAGCGAGTGTAATAAAACCATTAAACCCGCTACCTGCCGCCCATGGTGTTCGTACTGCTCTATACTAATTGTAATGAAGATGAAGACTCCTGCTGCTACTCTCGTTTGACCTCCAAGAAAGCACAAAGATGGTGAGTATTGTTGTTTATAACCCAGAGAGGAAGGGTAACTCCAGCTGCCAAAATAGGAGTATCCAGAACGAGGTCATTGTTAGAGAGGAACTCAACTGTGAAGGTTCTAGACTCCAGCAGTAATTTGAGAGAGAGAGTTGCTCGGCTGTACTACCTCGGCTGACAATATGGATGGCAAGATGGTGGAATATTAGATTTTCTGGCATCGCTTGTATTGTTCTGAGAGGCGCTGGAGCAGGAGGCTGACTCATACGCCTCCTGGAACAGCCTGCGTCTTCTCTGTGACTCCAATAATCAGCGTCGAGAATAAACCAGGAGGAAAAAAAATAAATGTCCAGTCACAGCGAAAACATTAGGAAAAAGTTTGGAAGAAAGTTTGAACAATGCCAACATTCCAGACCGCAGGAGGCACAGGGGCCCCTCACCACCAGTAGAAGGATTCCCGGAGAGACACAAACAACATATCTCTGAGCCATGGTAGAACTCATACTGCTACTAGTAAGAAAAAAAATCATCTGCTAGGAAATTCACACGGAAAATATCCCTCCAGAACCAACAGTGAGGACACGGTAAACATTTACCTCTCGGCAGCTGTGTAATAATGGCTTCCTAACCAGTCTACTTCTCTCTTATGTTTCCCTCAACTTTAAAGTAATGACTCCTCACCAAGAGAGATGAACAAAGCCATAAACTCGGTGATTGAAAACAAAGAAATGTTCTCATCTATCTCTGAAATTCTCTCGTGAAAACAAAAGTGCAATTAATCAAGGACTCACACACACACACACACACACACACACACACACACACACACACACACACACACACACACACACACACACACACACACACACACACGACCCCTCCACAACACTTGTCAGAGATAACACAGCCACCGCTCCCACCGTCAGTCAAGAGGTCAGCTTTTTTTTTCTCATCTCGGTCCGTTAACACTTCGCTCAGATGGATCTTACACCGGAGAATGCAACCTAACCCAACCAAACGCTAACCAAACGCTAACCTAACCAGACGCTAACCTAACCAAACGCTAATCTCACCAAACGCTAACCTAACCAGACGCTAACCTAACCAAACGCGAACCTAACCAGACGCTAACTCACTAAACGCTAACCTAACCAGACGCTAACCTAACCAAACTCTAACCTAACCA